>NW_006798629.1:4404081-4427975 GCF_000442215.2 Lipotes vexillifer | reverse complement strand
TTCCCTACATGATTGGTTGAGGGATCACTTATGCACAGAAAAAGTTTCTTTATGTCAGCCCCCATTCTTTTCTCAGAGTATCACCTCACTTCCAACAAATCATTTAAATATCTTATGCTGCTCCAGAGAATGTCCTGACTACCCAAATATTTTCTTGTCAATCTTCTGTAATATGCTCTGTCACACTGGACCCTCCTGGGAATGAAACAGGTTTACTTTAAAATTTTATGAGATCAACTCCTCTATATACAATGGCCAGTCATAGAATGGGTTTATTAATACAGAATAAGTAACAGGCAACTGACTTAGAGGACTGTAATTCTATTGAGAGGCTCTAGGTTTTTAAATTAATTTAATACTTATGAAAGCTATAAGACTGACAGCCCAGGAGAATGAAGTGGGCTTTTTTCCCTTTGATGAGTAGGTACAACAGTATCAGAGACTCGACTGAAACTTGGCAAGGCCTGACAAGGTAGTTTCTTCGTCTGTGGTTTTTGTGGGGATGAATAGGTTTGTCTTTGAACTCTTTTTTCAGAATGAGAGACTTTGGGCTTTGGGAAGGGCTTTGGGGGCAAAGAAACATGGGTTAGATTCCCAGCTCTATCTCTTGCTTATAATGTGATTTAAATATGGCCATCAGATAAAATATAGCATGTGAAGTTAAATTTGAATTTCAGATAAAATTTCAGATTTTTCTAAGCTATGTCCCAAGTATGAGATATACTTACTTAAATTTCTTTTTTGTTTTGTTTTCTGATATTCAAATATAATTGGGTATCCTAGATTTTAATTTGCTAAATGTGGCAACTCTAGATTGAGTGCAGGTCACTTAAACTCTCTTTGTCTTAGTTTCCTCATCTCTAAAGTGGAACTAACAACACTCATCCTACAGGAATGCTGAGGGTTTGGATGATACAATGTATTCATTCAACAAGTATTTATTGACAGCCTACTCTGTGTGGTGAGCACAGCAGATAAGAATCCTCCCTGGTGGAGCTTAGATGCTATTGTGGGGGAGACAGACAATAATGAACAGAAATATTGTGTCAAATAGTGAAAAAAGAAACAGCAGGGAAGGGGCAGGCATTGGTGTTGGGGAGTTGGGATTTTAAGTAGGTTGGTCAGGGAAGGCTTCCCAGAGAAAGGAATATTTGACTAAAGCCTGGAAGGAAGGAAGGAGGCAACCAGTTATATCGGCAGCTGGAGGAGGCTCATCCCAGGCAGAGACCAGCAAGGGTTAACGGTCCTGAGACAGGAGATATCTGGTGTGTTGGAGAAGTAGCAGGGAAGCCAGTGGAGCTGGTGAGGAATGAGCCAGGAAGAGAGAAGAAAGCCCCTATGTGTAAAATGCCTGGCACATGTTGATGCCCCTTACCCCTGGCGGTAGGGCTCTCTGGACTCCGATGACCAAAGAGCCTTCTGGAGGATCATGAGTCTTCTGAAACTAGACATAGGGCCTCAATTTTCTCAATCACAAAATGGGCATGAAAATAACAGCACGGCCTCCCTTACAAATTTGTTGAAGGGATCAACAGAGGTAAGACGCATGAGAGCTTTGGTGTAGCAGAAACTGTCACACACATGCAGTATTGTTATTCAGAACAGCACAAAGCCCGTTAGCTCTTTCTGTTTTCCTCCCCAAGAGGGAGGAAGGCATAATTTGGTCATTTCTATAATTGAAAATACTTTCCTGCATTTAGCTGGTTAGCTCAAAACTCTCAATTGATGAGTCTGAGGCTCTGAGTTTTGGTGGCCATGATGGCCAGTCAGCATCATTCTGTGCTAAACTGCAAGGTACAGAGTAAGCCCCACTTACCAGGAAGGGCAGCTCAGATGTGTTAGCCCATCTGGCCTGAGGGAAACTTGCTGTGAGCTTCAGAGGCAAGATTAAGAGCAAGGAGACAAGGCTGTGGTAGACAGGTAAGAGGCCCTGGGAGCTGGCGGGCTCTGTAGAATCCAAGGTCAGCAATAATGATGTGAGGGTAGGAATTAGAGGTGGGATTGGTGCAGAGCTCTTCGTCAAGTCTTGAAGGAGCTGTTTGGTACCAAAGACAACTTGTGACAAGAAGGTCAGGAGCTCAGGTGAGGAAAGGGGGCAATGGGGTGAGAGGCCAGACCATGGATCCCAGGTGCAGGGCACTGCTAGCTAAAGAAAATGGAAGGGAGTAATCCCTAATCCAAGTTTTTTTTTTTTTTTTTCTGTGTATAGTTGGAAACCACCTCTTTGGGAATCAGTTGGAGACTTAAAAAATCACTTGGAAAGTTAAAATGCAGATTGCTAGACCCCTCTGACTCAGAGACAATGGGGTGGGGCTTGAGACTCTTGGTAGGTGCAGTCGTTTTTTTACTGATGGTTGTTCAGCAGTTAGCTGTGATTTTGGTGTGTTTGTGAGAGGTGAGCTCAAGATCCTTCTACTCTGCCATCTTGCTTCAGACCACAAGAATCTTCAGCTAAAAATGACACTGATGGTTCTGATGTAGAGCATTCTCAGTCTAATTTGAGACCTGTCGGGGGAGGTAAGTGTGTTCACCTGTTTCGGTGAGGCATGAAGGAGAGAGAAGGATTGTTTTTAACACTAAACTAAACTATCTCTGTTGAATTTTGTGTTTTCAGGCCAATTACCTCCTTACATCTCTGTGTCGTTCGTTAACTTTTTTTCTGTGTATTAATTTTGACTTCTCTAACTAAATTAAAGTTGTCTAATGATCGGGAACTGCATCTTTCACTTCCTGGTGTCCTGAGTAATACCCAACTTAGCGCTGGGCATGTGGAATTTCAATAACTACTTTCTGACTTCTTACACAGCTCTCCTTGCTTCCACCTTACCTGTGAACAATATTTCTGCCGATGTCTTAGAGAACTAGTGTGATCAGATGTGGATGCAACTGCATAAAAAATTTCTCATTATTTGTAAAATGCCTTATTGCAGTGGTTCTCCACCTTGGATGCATAATAGTGTATTTTCAAATCCCGATCCCAGACCCTACCCAAGACCAATAAATTAAGAATCTCTGGGGGTAGGACCCAGACATTACTGGAGGGGGAAGAGGAAGCATTACCAGAAGCTGGGAGCTTAGAGGAGGAACTTCTGCAGCACAAATGTTTAAATCTTGGAAGGGAGTTTTTTTTTTTTTTTTTTTTTTGCGGTACGCAGGTCTCTCACTGTTGTGGCCTCTCCCGTTGCGGAGCACAGGCTCCGGCCGCGCAGGCTCAGCGGCCATGGCTCACGGGCCCAGCCACTCCGCGGCATGTGGGATCTTCCCGGACCGGGGCACGAACCCGTGTCCCCTGCATCGGCAGGTGGATTCTCAACCACTGCGCCACCAGGGAAGCCCTGGAAGGGAGTTTTGAAGGCATGGTGCTCAGACTTCTGCAGGAGGCATGGCTGACTGGTGCTCTGAGATCTGGTGGGAGTGGGGAAACAGCCAGTAATGCAGGTGCGGAGGCTTGATTGGTATTCAGGCAGCCAAAAGAACAATGCCAGCTGGGGCTCAGATCATGAAGGTGGGATGGGGACCACTAGCATGGCTGCTCTTAGTCTTGACGCCAAAGGAATTAGGCGGTTGAGCCATAGCGGTCCTTTGCTGATGGAGTGATGCAGATTGGAGTTGGGAGCAGGAAGCTTGAGTTCCCTTCCTCTTTTCTGCAATCTGTAAAATGGTAGTCTGCTTGGCAAGGGAGTCTGGAAATGTGCTTTGTAGACTGCTAGCCCCAATTCATGGTACATCATAGAGAACGGTGAAAGAATGACTTTATTGATGATAGGAAATAGATAAATAACCAGGACACCCAGCTAGTAAATGACGAAGCTAGGACTGGAACCCAGATGGCCTTGCTTTGGAGTCCATGCTGACCTCCACACTTTGCTGCAGAGGCTGGCCATCTTTCCTCTCTTGTGGGCAGTATTGACCAGGTCTTCTCTTCAGAAGCTGAGAGAGAAAAAGGACACTAGCATCTTGTTCCTGGGTTGGGTGTCTGCTGAGCCACTGGGCCTGCTGATCTGAACTGGGCTCTCTGAGTGGGGGAAAAGCACAGGGGAGAGACGGTGTGATGGTTCTGGCAGAAGAGGCCTCCTTGAGTTTCCAGTTCCCTAGAGATACTGAAGATGGATTGTCATGCCTGTAGGCTCTAGAATGGGCAATTTGGAGGATGGGTGAGATTAGGGACTGTTGGATTTTCAGTGCTGGGCAGAGTCTCATGTATTAGAAAGCGCCCACCGGGGGTCAGTCATGTATACAGTTGCATTTTTTCCAAGGGACCACCAAAGGAGGAGGAATGGAATGGTAGGGATGGATTCCCTCTTTAGTGGGGCGGACGGAGACCCCTAAGTGCCTCATGTGAGATAGATCAGGCACCTAACCCAGGAACAGCCCAGTCTAGAGGGCTGTTCTTGTAAGGTGACAGTGCTTTTGGTCAAAAGAGAAGACAGCCAGTCCTCCGGAGCAGTCACATTAGGAAAAAACCCTTTTCTCTTGCTCCTTCCTGTGGTAATACAAGAAGAATAAACATGGGGAAGAAGAAGGTATGGGAAAGAGAGAGAAGACAGTATCCCCTACAGACCACCAGATGTTCCGTGACACGGGTCCAGTGATAGACTTTTGACTGTTGGGTGGGTGGGTGGGGAAGGGAAGGGGCGGTTATAAACTCCCGGGAACATCCAGCTTCAGCATGTGAGGTGAGGCAGCCCCAGTCTGGGAAGGGTGGTCCTTGAGGCAGTTACATCTGTAATGGGTAACTTGGGAGTGGAGAATTCAGAAGCTGAGGGATAGGTGCACAGGCCCCATTAAGGGGATATGCAGTGCCCTGGGCCAAGCACTGACATGATCAGATGGGTCATACATTTGACCACGTTGGTCATTAAGGCAGGTTTGACCAGCGTCACTGAAAAAACATTACCTGGCATTGCTGAGTACTGATTGGACAATGCCATTTTATGGCCATGTTCTTTCTTTCTTTTTTTTTTTTGTGCTTTGCTGATGTCTCTTCTTTTTTTTTCTTTTTTTAACATTTTTATTGGAGTATAACTGCTTTACAATGGCGTGTTAGTTTCTGCTTTATAACAAAGTGAATCAGCTATACGTATACATATGTTCCCATATCTCCTCCCTCTTGTGTCTCCCCCTCTCCCACCCTCCCTATCCCACCCCTCTAGGTGGTCACAAAGCACCGAGCTGATCTCCCAGTGCTATGCGGCTGCTTCCCACTAGCTATCTATTTTACGTTTGGTAGTGTATATATGTCCATGCCACTCTCTCACTTTGTCCCAGCTTACTCTTCCCCTTCCCGGTGTCCTCAAGTCCTATGGGCATGTTCTTAAAGGGATTATTATTTAAGCTTCTTGTGATAGAATGAAATAAAATTGGTTTAATTATTTTTTTTCCTTCTGAGCAGCACTCTCCTTTGATTATTCTGAATCCTCAAAAGAGGCAGAAGAAAAATTCCATTGGTGGGACTGAATCAGTGCACGCCTTTGCTGGGCTGTCCCTTCCTCGGCTTGCTCCTTTGATGTGGTCGCTGAGGTCATTCCTGGGTTTGACCTAGAAGTCAGGGAAACGCTCAAGAAGAATGAGATCCCTCGTTAACTTTTTGCCAGTTTTGTTAAGCATAAATAAAACTTTTTATTATGTGTGAGACCCACTTTAAAATCATCCCAGTTTTCTATTGTGGCAGACTATGTGTGTATCAATAATACATATAATTGCACTTAAAGCAGAATGGGTGTATTGGTCTCCTGAGGCTGCTGTAACAAATTACCACAAATGTGTTGGCTTCAAACAAAAGAAATATGCTCTTTTACAGTTCTAGAGACCAGAAGTCTGAAACCAAGGTGATGGTCAGCCATGCTCGAGTGGAGAATCCTTCCTTATGTGTCCAGCTCCCGGTGGCCCCAGGAGACCCTTGGAGCGGGGCTGTGTAGCTCTGATCTCTGCCTGCATCTTCACCTGCTTCCTCCTCTCCCTCCATCTGCCTCTTATAAGAACACTTATTGTATTTGGAGTCCACCTGGATAATCCAGGATGATCACCTTCTCAAGATCTTTAACTTCATTACGTCTGCAAAGATCCTTTTTTACAAATCAGTTTATATGCACAGGTTCCTGGGCTTAGGATGCAGTGCATCAATTCGGGGGCCATCATTCAACCTGCTACAGTGGGTTTGTTGATCTTATATACCTTATTTTTTTTTTAAGATTTTTTTTAAGTGGACAAATTTTAAAGTCTTTATTGAATTTGTTACAATATTGCTTCTGTTCTATGCTTTGGTTTTTTGGTCACGAGGCATGTGGGATCTTAGCTCCCTGACCAGGGATAGAACCCTCTGCATTGGAAGGCAAGGTCTTAACCACTGGACCACCAGGGAAGTCCCTTATATACCTTAAAATAGCTGACCTTTGGCATCTGAAATTTATCGTAATCATGAGCTCATCTTTACTGAGCACTTTCTCTGTTCCGTACATGGTGCAAAGTCTTTGAGCTTATTGGTTTATAATAATCCTCATCACAATTCTTTGAGATGACTCCTATGGTTATTTCCATCGCACAGATGCGAAAGCTGTGGTTCAGAGAGGTTAAGAGATTTTTCCAGGGTCACAGAGCTTCTGCGATGGTGAGGGGTGCGGCCAAGATTAAGTCCAAGTCCATCTGCTTTGTGTTTGGGCTTTTAACCATTATGCTGTGGAAGAAATAAACAAACATACTCCAAGAGTCTTAAAAGCTTTAATTCAAAAACAATTTTTTTTTTTTCTCTTCAAGCTCTTAAAAATTGCTAGTGAGCAAGTGATATTAACACACATGCATCTCCTGGTTATCCATGTGCTTATCTTGACCCCAAATCCAAGGTGTATAGCACAATCCAGTAAAGGAGTGTCTTTGAAAATGAAACAAATATTATGCCTCTAGAAAATAGCCAGTGGTGGGGTCTTCTTTCTAAAATAATTCTAAAATTTAAGGAAAGGCACAAAGCTAAGTTTTGCAAAGCAACATTGAATTTCCCAAATTTCCCTCAATGTAGGTAACAATTTGAGAGCCTGGGTCATAGTAACACAGAACATAACACTCCTTCAATTGAGCATTTCTGTGAAATCGTCAATTATGATTCCTTTTTTGCTTTCTTGACTTAAAGCAAGATCCAAGGATTTTGAATTAACTTTGGCAAGTGAATTACCTACGGGCAAGAAGAAAAATGCCCTCTGTAGCCTGTTATAGTGAATATAGCGGCTGATTATGACTCGGGAGAACAGTTTGCGGTCTGACTTGAGTCCGACTAACTAGTGTGACTTCTAGAAGGTTACTTCATTTCTCTGAGCCTCAGTTTCTTGTTAAAAATGGGCTGGAGCTGACCATTTCTTTGGTCTTTGATAGTTTGATAAAAGCTCTGAAACCTCTTCTCAGAAAAAGGCACACACGCAATTATCCATGCAATGAAAGATTCATATGCTTCCTTTAGACCGTTTTTGAACCTCCTAGGTTTCTGGGGACCCCAAGTTATGACCTCTGGACTAGAACATCTCTAATGTCCCCAATAAGCTAGGATTCTTTTAATATTTGCATTACCTTAATCTATTAGAGAGAGAACTATGTGTGACATTATGAAACAAAAATCCTTCAATAAACAGAGAAAGAGGAGAGAGCCACGTGGGAGCTGACGGAAATGCATCTATTTTAATACAGAGAAAAATACGCGAATTTTGAAAGTGCTCTTGGGTTATGGAGCCCCTGTGAAACTCTCTTAAGAGTATGGCACAGATTGAAGGGTTTTGACTTTTGAAAGCTTTTGACTTTGGAGTTTTCATCAAATTACATTTTCCACCTCATGCCAGAGAGGCGGTGGTGCTTTTGTCACAGACAGAATCCTAGCGGAAGGGCTGTTGGCAGTTCCAAGGAGTCAGAAAAAGTTCACGTGGCAGAGGGACAGTGCCCCGTGCACAAAGAAGCTGTGTGGTTCTCCTAGGATGGGTTTGTGTGTGAGCTGGTGCTCCAAGGATGCCCAACGGGTACCAAGGAGATGCCCAGGAGGTAAGATTTCCACCAGAGACCCGACCAATTGTTAGCCCGGACTGGGGCATGAACCCGTGTCCCCTGCATCGGCAGGCGGACTCTCAACCACTGTGCCACCAGGGAAGCCCATGTTAGCATTTTTATGAGGAAATTAATGCTTTTTTTCTGAATTGGTTCTCCTGTTAGAGGGCTATTGCTTTACCAGTTTGCATTCCCCCACATCCAAGGTGCCACAGAAAATTATTCACTTTTGTGGCCTTTTGATTAGCCGAGGTTTGGTTGTTGGTGCTACAGCATGCATGTTATGCCTGTACACCAAGGATGAGTTGTCCTCAGTCACCTGTTGGAGATAACTGACCAGCAGGAGAGGTCAGGTCAGCAGAGCTGGGCTTGTGGGGTTGCTTTTCTGTGGGGTCTCCCAAAGCTTACCATAATGGTTACTTTCGCCAGCCTTGCTTGAACATCAGCGGCTACCAGTGTGTGTCTGCGCACACAGTGTGCATGAGATTCAGGATGCTAAGATGAGGGAGAATCAAATGGCACCAGGTCCTGTGGCTAGAATGAAGAGAGCTGAGTGTCAAACTCTCTCCCCCTTGATGTCCAAATCTAACCTTCCTGCCTTGCTTTTGGACAACCCCATTCAATAGAACTTTCTGTGGTGATGGCAGTGTTCTTTATCAGCACTGTCCAGTATGATGGTTGCTAGCCACATGGTGGCTTTTAAGTCCTTGAAATGTGGCTAGTATGATGGAAAACTGAAAATTTTCAATTCAATTAAATTTAATGAATTTACATTTAAATGACCACATATGACCAGTGGCTACTGTACTGGACAGGGCAACTCTGTATGGTCCCTTCTGATTTCATTTTCAAGACATAGTCTCCAAATATGAGACACTGTGCCTTAAATCACTGTCATCCTTTTGATAGGCAAACTTAATGATCAGCTTAGAATGAAAAAAGTCTTATTAGCTTGTCTGTATAAATAAACATGTGCTCCATTACTGTCTGCTCGGTAGCTTGGTTTCTCGGTGATATTTGTCCCTGTCTACGTGCACACGTGCTGCACACACATCAAGACGATCTCTTAATGGGTGGCCCCTGTTTCTTATACGTCCCTGCAATTTCTGCCTGGATGGAACCTGCCAAACCTTCCTTTTTCTACCCTCAGAGTTTTTGTTCTTAATCCATTCACTTCAAAATATCATTACCATTGCAAACAAGGAAAATGTGTTTATCAGAAACTGCAAACTCCTTTAGGGCCTCGTAGGATTAATCATGGTTATAAAGTTTTATTAAACACAATTTTTGTTTAATGACAAGCTCCACCAGTCCTTCCCATCCCAAACCAATCCTGTCCTAAGGGTGAATTGTGCTCAGCAGATTGTCTTCAACAGACCCTCCAAGACAATCCCGATTACTTTGTCATGCACAGAGATATTTTTCTTCCTGGATAATTTGAACTTCCTTAAGAATCACATCTGTTTCATACTTTATTTATTTGTAATTTAAATCCTTAAATTGAATCTTTCATTACTAACATCTGGGCTTGAAATGCAGCCCACTTGAAAAAAATACAAATTTTATTTTATTTGGAGTCACCCCCCTTCACTCGGTAGCACTGGTACAAACATTCTCTGGCCAGAGGCAAAACAGCCGGGTATCTTAAAGCTGTGATGCTGTACCACGTGTAATGGGGCTCACTTGATTGTCCCCAAAGTGACTGGCAATTTGCCCAGAATTAGACTGAATGCACGTAATAAGCTGTAGAATTTCCACAATATTGACAATTAGATATCTCTATACAGCAGCAGCTGTGTATTGTTCTCATGGTATGGTCCCCTCAAAGCACCTCCTAAAAAGAAAAAAAAAAACCTGGCAGAAGGTTGCAGGCAGCAGAAAGGTAATATACATTGCATGAAATATCTCAAATTCAGATTAATCGGGATGTTTCTATTAGTACAGTTTTCTGCAATGGAAATCATGGCTGAAACAGAATGCTTTGGAATAGGAGTTTATAACACCACATGTGTATCGGGTAATTGCTATATTTTTAGCATGTTTCCGAGGAAGATACCTTTCTCATTTCCATTCGTTGTGAAAGGGAGGGAATTGTATCACAGGCAGTCCTGGAGCATCTTGAGTCTTTGAGATGGAGCAGTTCTGACCCTATGGCCGTGTTGAGATGCTCGTACCCTTCTGAAATGGCTTTGGTCATTTAAAATAACTTTCACTATCCCCTGAATGGAAATTAACCCCAAGAAATCGTCTTGTTTGTGGACAGTTTTGATGAAAAATAGCTTAGCTTCTAATTTGCCATTTTTGCACTCCTAATATGCAGGGAGCCATTTGGATAAACATGGAAACATCTCTCCATGTTTCACCATTTTTCATAATATTTCTCCACCAGCCCATTTGTTTCATGATTATAGAAAATAAGGCAGAACATGAAGGAACTGAACTAATAGTTTCTCACTATCTAGAAGCCACTGCCCACAGTCCTAGGATTCGAATATTATTTTAAACCACATGATTGAAGTTTGCATTATGAATGGCTAATCTCTGATATTTTGCCCAGCGGATCTGGGGCAGGCTGTTGTCGTCTGGAGCCAGGCTCGGCAAACTTTGGGTTTTGATGTTTGTCTCCTTGCAGTAGAAATGAACGTTTTCAAAGAAAGCTTCTGTTTTTAGAAAAATACCATAAAACCTCGGGAACAGTAAGATGCCATGTTTTCTATTGCAAATCTTAATTTATCAAACTAATTACCAACAAAATGTAGCTAAATTGCTGATAGTCTTGCGACTGATTAATTCAGGAACAAGACACTGTTGGGTTCCTTAAAGGTTAGCAGTAGCGTTTGGGTAGCATTTTAGCAAAGGACTCTTTCTTATCTCGAATTACATCATAGGCTTCTTTTAGAAAACTCCATGTTATTAAGAATGCATTTGCGTTCAGTCTAGCACATACATTTATTTCCCCATTAATGCTTGTTAGAGGAGAAAAGAGAAGCCAAATTTCTTTTCTTAAAAAATTGAAGTCTAGTTGATTTACAGTGTTGTGTTAATTTCTGCTGCGCAGCAAAGTGATTCAGCCATACATACATATACATTCTTTTTTATATTCTTTCCATTGTGCTTCATCACAGGATACTGAATATAATTCCCTGTGCTATACAGTAGGACCTCGTTGCCCATCCATTCCATACATAATAGTTTGCATCTGCTAACGCCAAAACAAATTTCTTATTAACAAAGAGGACTTATTTTGGAACTCGTAGTTTTTCTCTTGCAGTCCAATTTAAGATTCCTGTGCACTCTCTCTCTCTGTATCTCTCTTTTAAAATTCATTTCTATTTAGATGTCTATTCCTTTCTCTTCTCTGCGTCCAGTCTTTAATGATCGCTCTTTAGTGATTGCTTTTTGTATTTAGAAAGCTTCAGGGGATCGGGTGGGAGCTCCCTTCTAGGAACCAGGAACTCTGAATGCTGTAGTTTTGTCTCTGCTGCTAACAAGCTGGGTGGATTTAAGTTAGTTGTTCCTGTCTCTCTGGGCTTTGGTTCCTCCAAACCTGAACAAAATGTCAGCAGAGCTCGATGATCTAGGAGATACAGTCGATCACGACTCTGGCACTGGCTGCGGTGATGGAGATTTCTTTTATCAGGCGTGGGAAAGGTGCTTTCTCGGCACCCATTCTCACCAACCTTCCCCCTGTGTCCTTGCACCGGCCTGCAGCTGAATCAGAGCCTAATGAGGTCAGATCACGATGTGTATTCCTGGGAACTGAAGACAGGGCTGAGACGGCATGAAATGGTATTGCTTGGGCCTTTTTGTTGCCAGCAACATAACATCGAGTCCCTTTGGTGCCTAATGTACTCCAATAAAGGAGGTTAAAGAGCCAGTACATTAATTGACTGCAGTCCTAATTCCCTTTTATAACCTGTGTTATCAGCATAAGTACAAGTGTGGTGTAGTAAGGAATATCATTATGAAACAGATTTCCTGGGAGAGGAATTAGCTGGCTCTGGTGGGCATCCCTCCTGTAATGAACACACTTCCCTGTTTATGAATACAGTCGTAGATGTACTCTTAACAATTCTGCCAGGGGAAAAAAAGAACTTTCACTGGGTGTCTCGTGACGAATAGAGCATTTTCTCCAACTGGTTCTTGAAGGGTTAATTTGCAGTTTACTATTGAATACCATAAAACAAGCTGTAAATAATATAATGATATGTATTGTTAAGCTACATATACTATACCAGGTGCTAGGACACGCACTCCTCACTTAGCTAGCTGTAATCTGGGGCAGTCAACAAACACAGATGTATTTTAACAAAGAGAGAGAGAGATAAAGACAGAAAGAATAAGAAAAAAAATTAAAACATATGTAAGGTAATTTAACTGAGATAGAGACCCAGGTAAAACTTGGCCTATTTTTTTTTTTTTTCTCTCAGAGTAGCTTTCCTGTACTGGGTGAAATACAACAGCATTTTGGCTTGTTTTTGGAACACACAAGCTAAACACGTGGGATACACCTTGACAGGCCTTTTGTATAACTACAAGGAAACTGATAATCCTAAATAAATTCATGGGAAAAATATGAATCTTTGAATCCTAGTAATTATAATGGTTATTTTTCACTTTTGTAGCACCTGCAAAAGATGTATATATAACAAAGCTTCAAAAAGCTCTAATTAACTTTTAATTTTTTTCTATTTACTGGCTTTAACCAGTTTTCATTAATTGGCAATTTATATCTATATGTTTTTACCAAATATTTCTGTTACTTTTGAGTGGCTGGAAATCACACATGATTGAATTTATTTTCACTGAGTTTGTTTTTCATTTTTGTCAGCCATTTGCTCTAAACTCCTTCTCTGGCCCGCTCGTCAAGGGGGTATGGAGGGAAGTGGGAAATTTCCAGGTTGATCTTGGGGGTGGGAGAAGCCCACACTTGCTCCCCTGGTGCAGTGACATGGTTTCTTTCTAATAGCACCAGTCAGAATTAACTACTCCTACCAAATGCGCAAGGGCTCTGTTTGGAAGACCTCCAGCCTCAGCTTTTCAACAGATTACTCTGGGCTATTCAGAGCACAAGATGAGACTGACCGCCATGAAGAGTATGCTTTGGGTCTTAGGGCAAGTCAGACCCAGATGAAGCAGAGCTCAGGGGAGCAGGGAAGTGGAGGGGGGGTCTTAAAATGGACACCAAATTCAAAACCTCCCAGTTTGCATTTGCTGCCACTTTGGGTGGCAATGCCAGGGGAAGACGGAGTCTGAGATTGTCTGAGGGCTAAACTTGTGACCTGGAGAGGAGAAAACATGCACTATTTACCAGGAAATCTGGAGGAAGGAGGAAACAGCCCATACTTTAGTTTTTTCTTGCTCTCTCCCTGCCTTTCTTTCTTTTTTCTGATTTTTTGTTGTTAAAGTATAGTTGATTTACCATGTTGTGTTAGTTTCAGGTGTACAGCACAGTGATTCAGCTATACATATATATATATATATATTCTTTTGCAGATTGTTTTCCATTATAAGTTATTACAAGATATTGAATATAGTTCCCCGTGCTATACAGTAGGTCCCTGTTGGTTATCTATTTTATATAAAGTAGTGTGCGTCTGTTAATCCCAAACTCTTAATTTATCCCCCCCTTCCCCTTTTGTTAACCATAAGTTTGTTTTCTATGTCTGTGAGTCTATTTCTGTTTTGTAAATCTTTGTTTGTATTGTTTTGTTTTAAAGGAATCTCCAGGAGCCTGTGCCATCTCTATAGAAGTGGACATGGGTGGATGGTTTTGCTAAATATCTGAGAAGCCTCTAGTTACCAGGGAAGAAGAAAGGCCACTGTGTCTAGGGGTTGGATAGTGACCTGGGAAGAGGTGAAGAGGCATGTTTATGTCAGGAAACCTGAAATGGGAGGAATCAGAGCAGGGGTGTGTGTGTGTGTGTGTGTGTGTGTGTGTTACTCTTTTTAAAAAAGTAACAGGGACTTCCCTGGAGGTTCAGTGGTTGAGACTTCACCTTCCAATGCTGGGGGTGCAGGTTTGATCCCTGGTCTGGGAGCTGTTATCCCGCATGCCTTGTGGCCAGGAAGCCAAAACATAAAACAGAAGCAATATTGTAATAAATTCAATAAAGACTTAAAAAAAATAACATTTTTAAGCTGCTATCCATGTGGAAGTGGAAGCTGCTGGAAGGTTTTGGCTGGTGTCAAGTGCCCCGCACCCCAGTGACCCATGTCTCTGGCTGACAGCGGACCCCGGCCAGAGTAAATGCTGACTGAAAGTAAGCCCTGGGCCTGTTGGGATGCAGAGTTTCGGTGGCCGCCACAGCCATCTGCAGGACATCAAAGCTGCTGCCTGATGGCGCTCGGCTGCCAAAGCTTCTAAAGGGTTTGGTGCTGGCCTGGAAATCGGATGCAAACTGTCCATCTGCCGCATGGCCCTGGCGACAGCTGACTCTTTTGCAGTCTGCAAGATGGACCCGGCCTAAGCCAATCAGCCCCTGTTCCTGATTGCACAAGGTTTGTCTGACCCGTTTCATTAGCCAAACACACGCGCTACAGTATGTGCTTTTTCATCGTGCTCGGTACGTGACGCTATAAACACCAGGGCTGGGGACGAGCTGAGAAACCAAAGGGGACGCACTGCTGCTTCTGTGGAGAAAGCAGATTGGCAATGTTCAAAGCATATTGGGGCATAACAGTAGCCTAAAAACCCCAATATGGATTAGGGCAGCTGACCAGATGTCTTGATGGACCTTTTTTAACAAGTTTCAAGGGTATCCCTACAGGACATAAACGCCAACTCTGTACATCTGTGTACATCTTTTCTGTCCCACCCGCTCCTCGCTTCAACCAAGTGTGTGGTGCAGGGAAACTCGGAATGGAGCTCACAGCTCCAGTGACGTTGAAACGCTTGGACAAGCTCAGATGGTGGCCTACCTGCCCAGGAAATGCCTGAACTGCAGTGGGAGGGAACGTCTACTTACAGTCGAGGGAGCCAGTGAAGGCACGACCCCAGAGTGGACGTGAGCACTTCTGCAAGCTGCCCCTTTGAGGGCAGAGAAGGATTTTTGGAACTGGGCACTGTTTCCTTCACTGCCCTCTGCAACGAGGTTTTATAGGCACTCTGGCAGTTCAGGGGCATGTGTTAAAGTCAGATTTGTTTCTGGCTGACATGGTCGGGGTTGCTCCCATCAGAAAGCCAGGCAAATCTGCAGGCATTCCATGATGAGATGGAGGGTGGGCTGGAATTTTAGGGCAGAGGAGCAAATTTATAATTGGAATTTTCTAAGTTACAGGCTTGTGGGCATGGGAGATTACACTGGATTTTCAGTTTGAAAATCACAAGGAAAAAAGCTGTAGTTTTAATATTTGGAGTCTCCAGAGTTCTGGCTAAATTCTGGACTCTTTGGGGGTAATGGCATATTTAACCAGAAGTGATTCTAACTTAAGATTTCATATGCTCCAAAAGATTATTACTATTTTTTTCTTTTTGTAATCTAAAGTTGCCTCGAGGTTAATCCCAACCCCTGGTTTGAGTTCTACGTGTGAATTAAATGCAGCATCTCCTTTAAGAGCAAATTAGGCACATAACTTGCCACCGGATGTGTTCGTCCGACTCTGTCTGAATAACTGCTTAGCTCTCTATCTCCATCTGTTTGACCAAAGCAGAAGATAATATTCGATCTGCAAATTTACTGGGGCTGATGGTCAGGATCTGAAGTCTTTGCAGCTCAAAACTTTCTTTTCCTTAATGATCAGCATTTAAATGTGTCGAAATAAAAATGTTCACAACCAACTAAAATGGGCGTGATAGTAATGTTAAGCTCCTCTTAGAGCACCATGGACTCGTGTTACAGTCGGAATGGAAATTTGAGATGATCTGGGCCAAGATTCTTTTTGTACCGATGGGAGAGTTTGGTGGATGAAAAGATGAAGTGCCACGTTCAAAGGAGCACCATCCCAGTGCTGTGCGTTTCCCTCTAGGCTTGAACCAGGCTAACTCAACGACTGAATTTGCTCTCCTTAGCAGAGCAAGACATAACCACATACCTGCTTCGTATTTTCTTTGGTTGGAAAAAAAAAAAAAGGAAAGATAATGCTTTTAGATGAAGTTAGAGATTTTACAATTAAAAAGTCCAAAATCTTGCCTTGGCCAGGAGGAATGAAAAGGTTTCCTCAGTTGGCCAGGAGGAATGAAAAGATTTCCTCAAACTCAAAGATGAGCTTCGTTCATCTTCCGTTTGCAAGGCTGTTTCAAAGACCATTTTAGCTGGAGACAGGGAAGCACTGAGCTTTGCTAATGGAAGTTGGGAGCTGGCACAAACTGTAGCAGGCTCAGACCAGAGCTCCTGGTGACAGTCCTCTACCTGGTGAAGCCTAGAGGCAGGCCAGCCCTCAGCAAGAATGCCAGCCCACCTCCTCTCGGCTGGACTCCCCCAGTCAGGACCGATACTGCTGACGGGAGCCTGCGGTTCAAACGTGCATGACAAGGGATTATGCGATGGATGCAGAGACACACCCTTTCCTGGTTAGCGTTGGCAAAGCCAATTCTGTTCTGCCGCATTATTATTAAAAATAATGCCAGGTGCGGCATAAATAAAAGCTCCTAACACGCTGTGCCATTTAACTTGCTTTTGTAAATGAAAGTCTTTCTTTGTTCCCTACTTCTTGCTGAAACCACTTTTATGTTGGCCAGTGAAAGGAGAAATCTCCCAGCCTCAAACCTTCCGAAAGAGCACGTTGTGTGAATGTGGAGTCTGGTATCCAGGGCCCAATGCTTTGTATCCCTTCTTTCCAGCTTGAAATTCACTTTGCTTTCTTGTTTTTCAGACATGGATGGATGTTGTAGAAACTCTTTTTCTAACCAGATGATGCCAAATTACATGACAGTTTTGACTCCATCCCAATATGGTAGGTTCATAAAAGCCATTAGGCGCAGTCACCTCATTTATTTAGTCTGCTTGGGTGATCTGAAAAAAAAAATCACAAGTGTGCTAAAGATGTGATTTCAAAAATCATGAATTAAAATTTGGGAATGTGGGGGGCTTCCCTGGTGCCCCAGTGGTTAAGAATCCGCCTGCCAACGCAGGGGACACGGGTTCGAGCCCTGGTCTGGGAAGATCCCACAGGCCACGGAGCAACTAAACCTGTGTGCCACACTACTGAGCCTGCGCTCCAGAGCCCACCAGCCACAACTACTGAAGCCCGCACACCTAGAGCCCATGCTCTGCAGCAAGAGAAGCCACCGCAATGAGAAGCCCGTGCATCGCAGCGAAGAGTAACCCCTGCTCACGGCAACTAGAGAAATCCCGCGCACAGCAACAAAGACCCAAGGCAGCCAAAAATAAATAAATAAAATAATTTGGGAATGTGAAAACTGGGGGCAAAATGCTTCAGCACAATCTATAAGGGTTGATTCAAATACTGCAATTCTTACTAATAACTTGTGGACAGACTTCAACTTTTTTCTAAAGTCAGAATGAGCAAAAAATTCATTTAAAATCTCCCATTATCTCCTCCTTATTCTGCCATCACTATGGCTGGTCCGTCTATGCAGTCAAGACTTCTGGGGATGCTGTACAAGGGAAAAGCAAGTATTGATATTTCTTTAGCAAGATTCTGTCTTGAACTCTGACTTTATTTGTCCAGGAGCTCTGGGTGGAAACAACTGTTTTGTTGCTGGGTTTGTTGGGGAAGACCTGGCTCCTACCTCTAGAATATCTGGTTTGTAGAAAGTGGCTAATTAGTTGCCTTAGAAAAGAACATGAAGATAGATTGAGAAGTTGCTAGGAGGGAAGCAAAGGTTTAAGTGTAGATGTTATTTCCATCCATGTGCACCTGGGCACTTCTCCCCACAGACATTCTCAGGGCTGGCATTTGTCTGTTTTCTGGATTTCTTTGGATCTACATGATGATAAATAGCCGGAAAGTAAAGAATGAGGCCAACCATCCAGGTGTTTTGACTGGATGTTCCAGGCGTTTCAACAAAAGTTTATGGAGTGGTTCTTACAAATAAGGCTGAGTGGTAACGGCATTGAGAGACACCAAGGTGAATAAGATGCATCTTCTGTTTTTAAGGAGTCTGTAACAGAGTCAGGCTTTGTGCAAAACCCAGTAGAGCTCAGCTCATCCCAGGAATTCTTAGTGAATTCGGGGGATGTGAGTAGAGGAAAGTTATGGTTCAACAGGACATGTGTCTATAGGTCAGGCCCATGAATCAGACTTGTTCAGTCAGTTTCTTTAAAGAACGTGTCCATTGCATGGGGAAATTCCAGCAAGTGTCTGTAACTTTGCAGACTGCCACATTTCTAGTGCTGGGGCTGGACTGGAATTTGTTCTAATGGATCAGGGTTTGGAGTGTGTATCAAAGATTGTATTATGATTAGAGGACCTGAGTAATTAATCATCCCTAGCCAGGTCCTTTTTGAAAGAGGGAGTGCAAGCTATTAATAATTATGCTGGGTTAACAGGAGTAAAGTGGGATGTCCTGGGCAAATGGGCTGTATGATCACTCTAGTTACAGCTTTCTCAGTATACCTGTGGGAGGGGTGGGGAAGGGTTCCTGATGTCATCTAGTGTGCTATCTCCAGACCCAAGGTCACCAAATTGAAATAATGCTGAAATGCAACTTTAATGGTCATGTCCTCAGCATTTATTTGGCCATACCTTGCTGGGAACACAACCCTTCTTAGTTACCTTTCCACTAAATCTAATGGCCAGTTCTGCTCAGAAGCAGACACCTAGCTGAAGATTAAGCCTGACAGTGATTTGGATCATCTGAGTTACCAGATCAGTTGTATCTTCAAAGTTAAATGCCATGGATCATATATTCTGTTTACTACAAAAGGACACGTGGGATAAAATCTGAAATATTTCAAGTAGTAACATAAAAAAGACAGTTAAGGTAGTACCTCTTTAATTGTTCTTTGATTTTAAAAATCAGATTTAAAATATTTCATTAACAATATAATAGCTTATCCATTTCACTTGGTTTGCAAATGTTGCAAAGAAAGTACTTTAGGGATCGAACTGATTTCTTTCTTGAGCTTTTCATTTGTCTCACAAATTATATTGAACTTAGCAAAACATGCTGTTTGGCACATAGTAAGAACCCAATAACTTAATAAACAAATAAATGAATTTGGTTAAACCAAAGTAAAAATCAGCTGTCTCATTTGCTTTCCAACTTCTTTCCGGACTTCCAAAATTCTGTAAGAAATTATCCCCTAGCAGAAATATCCATCTGTGTTTGAGTCATTTTTCAGTCATTGACCTATATTGCTATGCTTGATGTGCATTCGAGTGTGTGTGTGTGTGTGTGTGGTGTGCGCGTGTATAATTAACTTTCTGCTGAAGCCTAAGGCATAGATGTTACCAGAGCACAGCATTTAACACTCAACACATTTTACATTTCTTGTAGGAATTCTATTCGCTGCTTATAGTGTTCCTAATCTGCATGTTCTGTGTGGGTGAATCCATCTTTACTGTCATCTCCCTGTCTTTTATGGGCAGCGGTTATAACTGTATAAATGGTTCTACCTATAGTGCCTAGCATAGTTCAGACAGAATTCAACAACACGGTGATTTTTAAAAAACAGCAATGACAATGAGGAAGTGGAATCTTTGTTTGGATGTATTTTATAAATAGAAGCTTAAGGAAGGGGACCAAGAATTTTGGACTGCATTTTCATCCAAATCATTGAAAGCACTATAAAAGGCAAATTGCTTAATCCGTGAAATTTTTTATGTTAATTTGATGTTTGCTAGGAACTCTTGTTTAATAAATCCATCTATCTTTTGCCTTGAATTTAACATGAAAAACAGAGATGCTATACAAAATCTCAGTCATGTGAGAAAAAATCCGTAAACCGCATTTGGAAGGAATTGTGAAGGGTAACTGGCAAACTGTGGATACTGTACACTGTTAACATTTTATGCTTTAACCCAAACAAAATTAATAGTTCACTTGGGTTTTGGAAAGATTCCTCCTGGACCAGCAGTGTATTTCTGAATGACATAACTATAAGAAAATTAGAAATTAACTTTAAATGGATTTAGGCATCTTACATAAATGAGAGCTTCCCTTACACAAATTACTAAATCTATTCAGAGTAATTTATCAAGCAGCTATATGTTGTTTTGCTGTGTTGAAATTCCAGAAAATTTAATAACAACATACTTTCTGGAAATTGCATTAACATAGACCATTAATAAGTTAGACCTATGGAGCTCGTGAGGCAGTATAATGTTGCCATTAGCAATGGATAGTAAAGTGGGAGCTGGTTATCACATAAGCATATCTATGGTGATGCCGAAAGACAAGGTTTTCCGAGAGCTTTCAGTATCATCTGAAATAAGCACTTAGAAAATTGTTCTATGGTATTTAGCAGTTAACACGAGCCAACAGTGGTGAGATAAGTGGTCCCAAATGAAAAGGGTATACGGGGAGCCAGTTGTCGAATTTTACAGCCAGAAGAGCTCTTATCATTTAACTAGGCCAAACTCCAGATAAACAGGTTCAGAGAGGTCAAGCAACTTGCTCAAAGTCACAGCTTCTTTGTGGCAGAGCCAGGATGAAAACCCTGAGTCTCCAGACTCTCACCCAGAATGCTCTGCTCCCCGTATCACACAGAAACTGTAAAATGCTGGGTTAACAGTGCTCATAAATAAGCAGGGGTCTGGCAACTAATGGATAAATTTGCCTGGTGCAAAGAATGAAGCGGAATAACTGCAAAATTGCAAAAAGTGTGAAAATGTATTTCATCTTTGATTTGTGTTTTTGGAAAAGAGGCTTCTAGCTGGTCAAATTCAAATAACTGCTAACCCTTTGCAAAAGGTTGCTCTACTTTTGGAGAACGATGAAATAATGATTCAGAGAGGTGAATTGCACTTAGACCCTATTGTCAACATCCCACCAGGGGCAAAAGTATTTGTTGCAGCCCTCTTACTCGGGTCCCCTCAAAATAATTAGGAAACAAATCACTTAGAGTGAAGGAAAGAGGTCATTTCGGCCACAACCCAAAGCTGTTTTCATCGTACTTGGGGATTTTCCAGTTGTTTTAGATGATCAAACTTGGAAAACCAAGACAGCTTATCATTAAAAATTAAACCTAGGTGCACTCGTAAGCCACCTCTTCTTGGCGAAGGGAAGGTGGTGTGAGTGGAGATTTCCAGCTGTGCTCCCAGTTAATGAGGGGTTTTCACCCTTTTTGCCCTTTGACCTTGTTGACGCCTTTACTGGCCTCTTTTGTGCCACTGTCCTAGAAATACAGTTCTCCTTTTTCCGTGGCACACCTGTATTTGCAATTACAATGGTCTTGCAGAGCATTAGAGAGGCTGAGTCATCAGATAAGCACCAGCTTAAGGTTTCAGCTGCAGCTATGAACAGTTTTGCTGGAAACCCAAGTATCATTTCAAGGGGAGGGAGGACCTCCAACACGGCAGCCATGGCGGCAAGAAATTAAAAAGCTAAAGAACTCTGTTTGGAGTGTTCTGACAATGGCAGGTGTGAGAATAGATGCTTTCTGCCCTTCCCACAACTCCCCCTGTCACTTTCTACCCTTTTTCCTTTGTTATTACTATATGTATTTCAGGATTATTCTATCCGCCGCATTTCATGACACTGCAAAAACACGGTTCAGAAAAGCTGAACTTTTAATTGTGGTGAGAAAGAAGTTACCTTAATTATGCTCGGGGAGTAGAAAAGATGGGTTTTGTTTCCCTTCATAAGTCCTTCCTAATCACAATTTAGCACCCTTTCCCCAGCATTGCTATGTATGAACTTCATGCTGCTAGACAAATAAATTCTTTGGAAAAATGCACATTTTTATTTGGAAGTAATGCCATCTCTTTGTTAGATTTGCAGCAATCCTATTTTGCCTCTACTGTTTTTAAGTCGAAAATGAAAAATTATATAGAAGATGTTTGTGCGTTATATTGTGCTGAATGGTATGTAGGTCAGCATGCTGCAGCACCGCAGATAAGGGACAGGGAACAAGTGTTCTATGTACTTACAAGCAAATATCAGTCATAATAGAGGAAGACAGATCTACAAGAGCGTTTTGGCTTCGGAAATGTTTCTTGTCATTAGCATTTAAAAAAAGCTATGAGATTCAGGCCTATCAGCACCGATTCACAGCAAACCCTGGCTCTTCCAGGTTGTTATCTATTTCGCACAGAGGTACAGCTGGTTAGCAAATGGATTTGCAGATTTTTTTTTTTTTTGCAGGGATGAGTAAAAAGGCAAAGAATCAGGTACTTACAACCCATTCAGAATGTAACAATTTTGTTTGTGTTATAAACCAAACCTTCTGTTTTTTGCAAACTGCATTATTTTTAGAAACAGAACGAAGAGGAAAAAAACCCCAGCTGATTTAAAAAAAAAAATCTTTATTCATATTCCAATATCCCTAAGGGTTCTAATATCCATGAAGCAATACCAGCAAAGAGGGCAATAAGAACAGCAGACTCTGATGATTCAGTTTACGACGCGGCTTTATTGTGTTAGCAGTCACGTCAAAAGGCAATATCTAATATTTTTAAATTTTTTATTCCTCTCCCTCTACTCTAGATGTAAAGGGGGAGAAGATGCTGGGTAAAGGGGTGTGTGTGTGTGTGTGTGTGTGTGTGTGTGTGTGTGTGTGTATGTGCGAAGGAGAGAGAGAGATAAAGCGAGAGAGGGTGACTATTATTGAGTCCTATTTGGAAGGGTAAGGATAATGCATTTTAATGTTTATGTAAACTGATATCAATGATCAGAAAGGACATCATAATGCAAGAAATACAATAGTTTTTTTTCTGAAACTATATTATATGGCAGATATAGCTGATTGAGTTCTTTGAGAAAAAAGGCAATTACTGAGAAGAGAAAATAGCAAGGTATTTCTGTCTCCTGGGTCTGGTGATATTTAAGTCCTTGGCTTTTATTAAATGGGTGCTTGGGGAGCTTCTCAAATGAAGATATGGTGCAGGGACCACATTTCATGGCGTGGATGCATATAGATGTCTGTTGAATATTTTCTGTAAAGATGCTGAGTTGTGATGGGTGTTGGATTTGGCATGTCAAAAAGCATTGCCCCCCAAATCAAGCCCAGTGGATGAATTACCACGAATGATGAGGTGTGCCACCAAGCAATCTATAAGGCTCCTGATGTCATGGTCACAGTTCACGTAGAGAATACTTACGTTAGATCCCCTTTAGTGCTATCTGCTTCTGTAATAGGGAGGTGATAGACTCCTGTGCAGTGAGTCAGAATAAGCCAAATCCTTTGTCAACATCTAAGACTTAGATCAAAGATTGGAATAAAGCAGGGGTTGGGCGGGGGAGATGATGAAAGAGTAAACAGAAATTAAGAAATGGATTGGATGTTCTGGAAACATTTGATAAATGAAACACTGTTGAAGTATAACATTAAGTATTTTTGATTACTCTGCTTTATTAGGAAATAGACAATCAGCCACTTCACTTTTAAATCAAGTTTTCTTGAGTTAGTTTATTCCTCTGTCGGGCAAGGCAAGTACATTTGCCTTCAGTTGTCACAATACTGTCTCCGGTTACCTTTGGTGGAGTAGGACTGGTCTTGTTTTCCCCATTTTATTATCCCAGCCTCTCCTCTCAGGGAGGTCCAGAAATAGAACTGCATTTCAGTGTAATTGGTTTCTTTGCAACCCTGTATATTTTTATTTTATGCATTTTAGAAACATTATTCTGAGAAGAGGTCCATAGGCTTTCTTAGGAGTCTGTGGCTCAAGACAGGTTGAAGAAATAGACTTGAAAGAGAGTAGACCATTGAAAATAACCCATAACCCAAAAAACGTGAGAGGTACTCATACAGAAACACACCTGAGTCAAGCGTCAGGTACTAAGTTCTTGCTTCCTTTCTCACATGCTC
>NW_006798629.1:4296264-4404071 GCF_000442215.2 Lipotes vexillifer | reverse complement strand
GCAGGAATGTCCTAAAATGCTGACATCTCAGCAAAGCTGAGGGACTACATGGAAGCAAGTGTATCAAAGGGGATGTGCTTTGTCAAGAAAGAAGTAAAATCCTTACTATTCATATCTGTTCATCTCCTTTTCTTAGAAAGCTTTCTTCCTTCCCTCCTCCTCCCCTCTTTTCCTCCCTTCTTCTGGTCTTTCCTTTGAATAATCCTGACTTCTTATATTAAAATTCCCTTAGGCTTCAAGAGAACAAAGACTGCTTTGTGGTCTTCACAGGATCTGACACAGAGTAGGAGGTTAATAAACATTTGATGAATGAATGAGTGAATGAATGAATGAATGAATCTGTTTGTGTAAAAGAAAATGATACTCTATGCTGGAGATTTCCTGCGTGGACAAGCAAAGGCTTAAAAGAGCCAATGAGATGTCAATCAAAGCTGGAGATGAAGTCTTAGAGAAAAACATTCAGTCCTACCAGATAAAGTCTAAGCTGCAGATGTGAGAGCTTTCTAGCAGAGAGCTGATCTGACAGCACCCCAACATAGAGGGCTCAGGCAGAAAGGACAGGCTTCCTGGACATTCCCCAGGCACATCACCTGGGTCATAATGAGGACTCTCTACAGCGGGTCGGTCAGTACCCTTGTAGCCACTAATCTCCTCTTGAAAAACATTTAAAAATATTCTGTGCATTAAAAAATAAAACAGTAAAATAAACAGCCAATGTCGGGAGTGGGACATTGTAAATGCCATTTCACCTATTCTAAATCCACCCTTCACCCTCCTCATTGGAAGGAATGCAATCGCTGTTCCGATTTTCGTTTATCATTCCTTTGCCTTTTTGTTAGAGTTCTATTACAAAGAAGTTTATCAATGATATATTGTTTAACTTTGTATTTTTTTTTGTAAGCGGTCTCATCTTGTCTGTTTTACATGTTTTTTATGTGATTTGATTTTTCCACTAAAATTATGTATCAGAAATTCATCCATGTTGATATGTGTAGCAGTAGCTTACCAATTTTTCAGTGTTGTATAGTAATCTATTATGTGAATAACCTCAATATATTTGTGTAGTTACCTGTTGATAGCACCTCGATTTGTTTCTGTCTCTTGGTGCCACATGATCCATGGTGCCATAAGCACTGCAGGGGCCAAACATTAAGAAAATAAATACATTTTAATTTATTAAAGGTATATTCTTATTGCAGAGAAGTATAATAGAGTGATCAATAAAATACTTTCAAACATATAAGGTATTACATTAGGAGCAATGTAAAATTTCTGACTTTGAAGAAGAATTTGTACGTGTATTTTAAATGGAAGATGGCAATTATGATGATTTATCAAGTTAATATGGTTTTTAGATATCTTTGGATACATTTACTAGGGATGTAAAAATTACTACAACTTCTGGGACTGTTTAAATTGGTGAGAAAACTTTTTAGATAACTTAAAACCGTGCAGGAAGGCACACAATCAAAAAAAAAAAATTCTTTTGACCTTAGAAGAGCAAATAGTTTTATTTTATTTTCTTTTTATTTATAAAAATTTTTATTTTTTTTAAGGGACCAACATTTTGATTTCAGAAGTGTTTTTGTCTGTTGTGACCTCGTATTTTACATACACACACAGTTTGTGACAGGGCCTTTATGGCTTACAACTCTGGTTTTACAATGAGCAAATAGTTCTAAAGACCACTTAGAAATGGGACTGCTGGGTTATGGTTTATGTGCATGTTCAACTTTTCAAGAGGAGGCCAAATTGTCTCCCAAAATGGCTGTTCCGATTTGCTCTTCCATCAGAAAAAGATTTGTTGGTTTGTTGCTCCCCACTCTTGTCAGAAGTCAGACTTCTGAATTTTTGCCAATGTGTATGTAGGTAAAATGGTATCTGATAGGGATTCTAGTATGGGCTTCCCTGGTTACATTGGAGCATTTCCTCATATGTTTCTTTGGCTATGTTCCCCCTTCTATGAAATATCTCTTTATGCCTATCCCGGAGGAATCTCTGCTCACTATTCCCTATGTAGTCCCCCCAGTTTCCCATCCTCCTTCCTCTTGGGGGGTTGTATGAGTAGTTCTGGTCAATGGGCCATGAGGAGAACCAGAGCATTTGCGAGCTGGTGCATGACATGACTCTTGAGCTGTCTTCTCCTGAGACAGTGATCACAGGAGTGCATATGGAGATGGTGGACCTGCAGGATGGAAGGTGCATGACTGAATCACTGCATAAAGGACAGCAGCCCTGGAGAGTCACTTGACCTTCAGCAGACAATCTGTGAGCAGTAAATAAGTCTTTGCAGGGTTTAATCCCCTGAGATTTTTAGGTTTATTTGTTGTTCCAGCATAGTCTAATTTATATGATTTCTTTTGTTCACTTTAACATTTTTACTCTTTAGTCATGAGTAAGAATTCTTTATGTATTCTGGATACTGACATTTTTCTGTGTTATATATGATACAACTATCTCTTTCCAGTTTGTGGATTATACTTTTATTCTCCTTATGGTACCAACTGATGAAAAGAAATTCTTTGTTTTAACAGAGTCAAACTTATTGATTTTTAACTTTATGATTTTTATATTAAAAAAATCCTACCTAACTTTAAGGTCATTTAGATGGCATATCCAAAACGTTTAACATCTTATTTTTTACTTTTAAGTTTTTATTCATCTTTGAATTGATTTTTTGTCTATAGCAAAAGTATTGATCTCATTTTATTTTGTTTTCCTTTATGGATAACTACAGTTAATTATTTCCTCTTTGATATGCAGTGCCACCTCTCTCATAAATCAAGTTATCATTTATATTGGGGTCTGATTTGGGCTCTCTAACTGCTCATTTGGTCTATATGTCTATCTCTGTGCCTAAACTCTATTAATTACTATGGATTTAATACATACATGTTTCCTAGTAGGGCAGTTTCCCTTACCTTGTTGTTTTTCATGACTGACTATTTATGGTCCTTGGCTCTTCCATACACACCTTTTAATTGGCAGATGAAGTTCCTTGAAAACCTCTGTTTGGGTATTGATTAGAACTGCATTGACTCTTTTTTTTAAACATCTTTTTTGGAGTATAATTGCTTTACAATGGTGTGTTAGTTTCTCCTTTATAACAAAGTGAATCAGCTATACCTATAAATATATCCCCATATCTCCTCCCTCTTGCACCTCCCTCCTACCCTTCCTATCCCAGCCCTCTAGGTGGTCACAAAGCACCTAGGTGATCTCCCTGTGCTATGCGGCTGCTTCCCACTAGCTATCTATTTTACATTTGGTAGTATATATTAGTCCATGCCACTCTCTCATTTCATCCCAGTTTACCCTTCCCCCTCCCTGTGTCCTCAAGTCCATTCTCTACATCTGTGTGTTTATTCCTGTCTTGCCCTTAGGTTCTTCATAACCTTTTTTTTTTTTCTTAGATTCCATATATATGTGTTCGCATACGGTATTTGCTTTTCCCTTTCTGACTTACTTCACTCTGCATGACAGACTCTAGGTCCATCCACCTCACTACAAATAACTCAATTTTGTTTCTTTTTACGGCTGAGTAATACTCCATTGTATATATGTGCCACATTTTCTTTATCCATTCATCTGTCGATGGACATTTAGGTTGCTTCCATGTCCTGACTATTGCAAATAGTGCTGCAATGAACATTTTGGTACATAACTCTTTTTGAATTATGGTTTTCTCAGGATATATGCCCAGTAGTGGGATTGCTGGGTCATATGGTAGTTCTATTTTTAGTTTTTTAAGGAACCTCCATACTGTTCTCGATAGGGGCTGTATCAATTTACATTCCCATCAACAGTGCAAGAGGGTTCCCTTTTTTCCACACCCTCTCCAGCACTTATTGTTTGTAGATTTTCTGATGATAGCCATTCTGACTGGTGTGAGATGATATCTCATTGTAGTTTTGATTTGCATTTCTCTAATGATTAGTGATGTTGAGCATTCTTTCATGTGTTTGTTAGCAATCTGTATCATCTTTGGAGAAATGTCTATTTAGGTCTTCTGCCAATTTTTGGATTGGGCTGTTTGTTTTTTTGATATTGAGCCACATGAGCTGCTTGTAAATTTTGGAGATTAATCCTGTGTCAGTTGCTTCATTTACAAATATTTTCTCCCATTCTGAGGGTTGTCTTTTGGTCTTCTTTATGGTTTCCTTTGCTGTGCAAAAGCTTTGAAGTTTCATTAGGTCCCATTTGTTTATTTTTGTTTTTATTTCCATTTCTCTAGGAGGTGGGTCAAAAAGGACCTTGCTGTGATTTATGTCATAGAGTGTTCTGCCTATGTTTTCCTCTAAGAGTTTGATAGTGTCTGGCCTTACATTTAGGTCTTTAATGCATTTTGAGTTTATTTTTTTGTATGGTGTTAGAGAGTGTTTTAATTTCATTCTCTTACATGTAGCTGTGCAGTTTTCCCAGCACCACTTATTGAAGAGGCTGTCTTTTTTCCACTGTATATTCTTGCCTCCTTTATCAAAAAAAAGATGACAGGCACATGTGTGGGTTTATCTCTGGGCTTTCTATCCTGTTCTATTGATCTATATTTCTGTTTTTGTGCCAGTACCATACTGTCGTGATTACTGTAGCTTTGTAGTATAGTCTGAAATCAGGGAGCCTGATTCCTCCAGCTCCGCTTTTCTTTCTCAAGATTGCTTTGGCTCTTTGGAGTCTTGTATTTCTATACAAATTGTGAATTTTTTTGTTCTAGTTCTGTGAAAAATGCATTGCTACTTTGGTAGGGATTGCCCTGAATCTGTAGATTGCTTTGGGTAGTATAGTCATTTTCACACTGTTAATTCTTCTAATCCAAGAACATGGTATATCTCTCCATCTGTTTGTATCATCTTTAATTTCATTCATCATTGTCTTATAGTTTTCTGCATACAGGTCTTTTGCATCCTTAGGTAGGTTTATTCCTAGATATTTTATTGTTTTTGTTGCAGGGGTAAATGTCAGGGTTTCCTTAATTTCACTTCCAGATTTTTCATCATTAGTGTATAGGAATGCAAGAGATTTCTGTGCATTAATTTTGTATCCTGCAACTTTATCAGATTTATTGATTAGCTCTAGTAGTTTTCTGGTCGCATCTTTCGGATTATCTATGTATAGTATCATGTCATCTGCAAACAGTTACAGCTTTACTTCTTCTTTTCCGATTTGGATTCCTTTTTTTTTTTCTTGTCTGATTGCCATGGCTAAAACCTCCAAAACAATGTTGAATAATAGTGGTGAGAGTGGGCAACCTTGTCTTTTTCTGCTCTTAGTGGAAATGGTTTCAGTTTTTCACCACTGAGGATGATGTTGGCTCTGGGTTTGTCATATATGGCCTTTATTATGTTGAGGTAAGTTCCCTCTATGCCTGTTTTCTGGAGGGTTTTTTTAAATCATAAATGGGTGTTGAATTTTGTCAAAAGCTTTTTCTTCATCTGTTGAGATGATCATATGGTTTTTATTCTTCAGTTTGTTAATATGGTTTATCACATTGTTTGATTTGTGTATATTGAAGAATCCTTGCATTTCTGGGATGAACTCCAGTTGATCATGGTGTATCATCCTTTTAATGTGCTGTTAGATTCTGTTTGCTAGTATTTCGTTGAGAATTTTTGCATCTATGTTAATCAGTGATATTGGCCTGTAGTTTTCTTTCTTTGTAACATCTTTGTCTGGATTTGTTATCGAGGTGATGGTGGCCTCGTAGAATGACTTTGGGACAGGTCCTCCCTCTGTTATATTTTGGAAGAGTTTCAGAAGGATAGGTGTTAGCTCTTCTCTGAATATTTGATAGAATTCACCTGTGAAGCCATCTGATCCTGGGCATTTGTTTGTCGGAAGATTTTTTTTTTTTTTTTTTTTTTTTTTTTTGCGGTACGCGGGCCTCTCACTGTTGTGGCCCCTCCCGTTGCGGAGCATGGGCTCCAGACGTGCAGGCCCAGCAGCCATGGCTCACAGGCCCAGCAGCTCCGTGGCATGTGGCATCTTCCTGGACCAGGACACGAACCCGTGTCCCCTGCATCGGCAGGCAGACTCTCAACCACTGTGCCAACAGGGGAGTCCTGTTGGAAGATTTTTAATCACAGTTTCAATTTCAGTGCTGTGATTGGTCTGTTTATTTTTTCTATTTCTTCCTGGTTCCATCTTGGAAGGTTGTGCTTTTCTCATAATTTGTCCATTTCTTCCAGGTTGTCCATTTTATTGGCATAGAGTTGCTTGTAGTAATCTCTCATGATTCTGTGTGTTTCTGCAGTGTCAGTTGTTACTTCTTTTTCATTTCCAAATCTATTGGTTTGAGTCTTCTCCCTATTTTTCTTGATGAGTCTGGCTGATGGTTTATCAATTTTGTTTATCTTCTCAAAAAACCTCCTTTTAATTTTATTGAATTTGCTATTGTTTCCTTCATTTCTTTTTCATTTATTTCTGATCTGATCTTTATGATTTCTTTCCTTCTGCTAACCTTGGGGTTATTTGTGTTCTTCTTTCTCTAATTCCTTTAGAATGTTAGGTTGTTTGCTGGAGATTTTTCTTGTTTCTTGAGGTAGGATTGTATTGCTATAAGCTTTCCTCTTAGAACTGCTTTTGCTGCATCCCACAGGTTTTGGGTCGTCGTGTTTTCATTGTCATTTGTTTCTAGGTATTTTTTGATTTCCTCTTTGATTTCTTCAGTGACCTCTTGGTTATTAAGTAGTGTATTGTTTAGCCTCCATGTGTGTGTATTTTTTACAAATTTCTTCCTCTAATTGATATCTAGTCTCATAGCATTCTGGTTGGAAAAGATATTTGATATGATTTCAATTTTCTTAAATTTACGAAGGCTTGGTTTGTAACCAAGATATGATCTATCCCGGAGAATGTTCCATGAGCACTTGAGAAGAAAGTGTATTCTGTTGTTTTTGGATGGAATGTCCTATAAATATCAATTAAGTCCATCTTGTTTAATGTGTCATTTAAAGCCTGTATTTCCTTATTTATTTTCATTTCAGATGCTCTGTCCATTGGTGAAAGTGGCGTGTTAAAGTCCCCTACTATTATTGTGTTATTGTTGATTCCCCTTTATGGCTGTTAGCATTTGCCTTATGTATTGAGGTGCTCCTATGTTGGGTGCATAAATATTTCAAATTGTTATATCTTTTTCTTGGATTGATCCTTTGATCATTATGTAGTGTCCTTCTTTGTCTCTTGTAATAGTCTTTATTTTAAAGTCTATTTTGTCTGATATGAGAATTGCTATGCCAGCTTTCTTTTGATTTCCATTTGCATGGAATATCTTTTTCCAACCCCTCACTTTCAGTCTGTGTGTCCCTAGGTCTGAAGTGGGTCTCTTGTAGACAGCATATATATCAGTCTTGTTTTTATATCCTTTCAGCTAGGCTACGTCTTTTGGTGGGAGCATTTAATCCATTTACATTTAAGGTAATTATTGATATGTATGTTCCCATTACCATTTTCTTAATTGTTTTGGGTTTGTTTTTGTAGGTCTTTTCCTTCTCTTGTGTTTCCTGACTAGAGAAGTTTCTTTAGCATTTGTTGTAAAGCTGGTTTGGTGGTGCTAAATTCTCTTACCTTTTGCTTGTCTGTAAAGTTTTTAATTTCTCTGTCGAATCTGAATGAGATCCTTGCTTGGTAGAGTAATCTTGGTTGTAGGTTTTTCCCTTTTATCTCTTTAAGTATGTCCTGCCACTCCCTTCTGGCTTGCAGAATTTCTGCTGAAAGATCAGCTGTTAACCTTATGGGGATTGCCTTGTATGTTATTTGTTGTATTTCTCTTTCAGCTTTTAATATTTTTTCTTTGTATTTAATTCTTGATAGTTTGATTAATATGTGTCTTGGCATGTTTCTCCTTGGATTTACCCTGTATGGGACTCTCTGCGCTTCCTCCGTTGATTACCTATTTCCTTTCCCATATTAGGGAAGTTTTCAACTATAATCTCTTCCAATCTTTTCTCAGTCCCTATCTTTTTCTCTTCTTCTCTGGGACCTCTACAATTCAAATATTGGTGCATTTAATGTTGTCCCAGAGGTCTCTGAGACTGTCCTCAATTCTTTTCATTCCTTTTTCTTTATTCTGCTCTGCAGTAGTTATTTCCACTATTTTATCTTGCAGGTCACTTATCCATTCTTCTGCCTCAGTTATTCTGCTATTGATTCCTTCTAGAGAATTTTTAATTTTATTTATTGTGTTGTTCCTCATTGTTTGTTTGCTCTTTAGGTCTTCTAGGTCCTTGTTGAACATTTCTTGTATTTTCTCCATTCTATTTCCAAGATTTTGGATCATCTTTACTATCATTACTCTGAATTCTTTTTCAGGTAGACTGCCTATTTCCTCTTCATTTGTTTGGTCTGGTAGGTTTTTACCTTGCTTCTTCATTTGCTGTGTGTTTCTCTGTCTTCTCAGTTTGCTTGACTTACTGTGTTTGGGGTCTCCTTTTCACAGGCTGCAGGTTTGCAGTTTCCATTGTTTTTGGTGTCTGCCTCCAGTGGCTAAGGTTTGTTCAGTGGGTTGTGTAGCCTTTCTGGTGGAGGGGACAGGTGTCTGTGTTCTGGAGGATGAGGCTGGATCTTGTCTTTCTGGCGGGCAGGACCACGTCTGGTGGTGTGTTATGGGGTGTCTGTGGACTTATGATTTTAGGCAGCCTCTCTGCTCATGGGTGGCGTTGTGTGCCTGTCTTGCTAGTTTTTGGCATAAGGTGTCCAGCACTGTAAGCTTGCTGGTCGTTGAGTGGAGCTGGGTCTTAGCATTGAGATGGAGATATCTGGGAGAGCTTCTGCTGTTTAATATTACCTGGAGCCAGGCAGTCTCTGGTGGACCAATGTCCTGAACACAGCGGTCCCACCTCAGAGGCACAGGCCTGACACCAGGCCGGAGCACCAAGACCCTGCCAGCAACGTGGCTCTGAAGAAAAGGGAGAAAAAAAGAAAGAAAGAAAGAAAAAAGAAAAGAAAATATAGTTATTAAAATAAAAATTAAAAATTAATTATAAAAAAAGTAATAAAAAATGAAGAAAGCAGAGAGCAACCAAACTGAAAAACAAACACACCAATGATAACAAGTGCTAAAAACTATACTAAAAAAACCAAAAACTAAAAATGGACAGACAAAATCCTAGGACAAATGGTAAAAGCAAAGCTATACAGACAAAATTGCACAAAGAAGCATACACATACACAGTCACAAAAAGAGGAAAAAAAATATATACATATATCATTGCTCCCAAAGTCCACTGCCTCAAGTTTGGGATGATACGTTGTCTATTTAGGTATTCCACAGATGCAGGATACATCAAGTTGATTGTGGAGCTTTAATCCACTGCTCCTGAGGCTGCTGGGAGAGATTTCCCTTTCTCTTCTCTGTTCGCACAGCTCCTGGGGTTCAGCTTTGGTTTTGGTCCCGCCTCTGTGTGTAGGTCGCCTGAGGGCATCTGTTCTTCGCTCAGACAGGACGGGGTTAAAGGAGCAGCTGATTCGGGGGCTCTGGCTCACTCAGGCCGGCGGGGGAGGGAGAGGTACGGATGCGGGGCGAGCCTGCAGCAGCAGAGGCCGGCGTGACATTGCACCAGCCTGAGGTGCGCCGTGTGTTCTCCCGGGGAATTTGTCCCTGGTTCACGGGACCCTGGCCGTGGCGGGCTGCACAGGCTCACGGAGGGAAGATGTGGATAGTGATCTGTACTTGCACACAGGCCCCTTGGTGGCGGCAGCAGCAGCCTTAGCGTCTCATGCCCGTCTCTGGGGTCCGCGCTGATAGCCGCGGCTCGCGCCCGTCTCTGGAGCTCCTTTAAGCGGTGCTCTGAATCCCCTCTCCTCGCGCACCAGGAAACAAAGAGGGAAGAAAAAGTCTCTTGCCTCTTAGGCAGGTGCAGACTTTTTCGCGGATTCCCTCCCAGCAAGCTGTGGCGCACCAGCCCCCTTCAGGCTGTGTTCACGCCGCCAACCCCAGTCCTCTCCCTGCGATCCGACCGAAGCCCGAGCCTCAGCTCCCAGCCCCGCCCGCCCCGGCTGGTGAGCAGACAAGCCCCTCGGGCTGGTGAGTGCCAGTCGGCCCCGATCCTCTGTGCGAGGATCTCCCCGCTTTGCCCTCCGCACCCCCGTTGCTGCGCTCTCCTTCGCGGCTCCGAAGCTTCCCCCCTTCGCCACCCGCAGTCTCCGCCAGTGAAGGGCCTTCCTAGTGTGTGGACACTTTTCCTCCTTCGCAGCTCCCTCCCACTGGTGCAGGTCCCGTCCCTATTCTTTTGTCTCTGTTTTTTCTTTTTCCTTTTGCCCTACCCAGGTATGTGGGGAGTTTCTTGCCTTTTGGGAAGTCTGAGGTCTTCTGCCAGTGTTCAGTAGGTGTTCTGTAGGAGTTATTCCACATGTAGATGTATTTCTGATGTATTTTGGGGGAGGAAGGCGATCTCCACATCTCACTCCTCTGCCATCTTGAAGGTCTCCCCTGCATTGACTTTTTAGATACACTTGGGCAGAGTTGATCTCTTTATTATATTGATACTGCCTATCCATTTATTTATTATCCATTCCATTTATTTAGGCCTTTTTATTGTCTTTAAAATTTTTATAATTTCCTCCATCAAGGTTTTTTTTTTACATCTTTTGTCAGTTTTTTTTAGGAATTTTATATCTTTTTCTTGCCCTTGAATATGGTAATTTTTAAGTTTTTATTATGCAACAATATCAATCATGCTCATCTTGTTCCATTTATCCTCTCCTCTTTTTTTCTGGATAATTTGAAAGAAAACCCCAGACATTTTGTTATTTCACTTACAAATACTTCAGTATTCATGTCTAGATAATGTGGATTTTTTTTTTTTAAAAAGCACAAGGACCGTGTCATTGTCATACTTAAGAAAAGTAGTAGTTCCTTTATATTATGTAATACCAAGTCCACGGTGAAATTTCCTTGATTGTCTCCAAGATGGCTAGTTTGTTTGCATGAGGATTCAAAAATATTCTACATGTTGCATTTGGTTGTTTGTCCTCAAGTCTCTTATTCTCATGCATCCTCCTCTTTCATTTTTAATTGACGTATTGAAATATTTTCCCTGTGGAAGGTCCTGTGGTATGGATTCGGCTGCTTCTTCCTCTATGACTCATATTTCCTGTCATCTGGGAGTTAGATCTAGAGGCTAGATTGGATTGGATTCAGGGTATAGATATACCTTATAGGACTGCTACTGCCCCTAAGATTGAAGAGGTGAAGAGAGAGAATGTTGTTACCAGGTAAGAGCTGAAGGGCAGAAGATGGTCCACCTGAAGAGAGCTGTGGCCAAAGGGAAAAGCATCCATTGTCAGAAATGCCATCTGGCCTGCAGTGAGAAGAATGACACTCATCCCTCTCTCCTCCCACTCTCCATCCCTAGCAGGTGCTGTCCACTGGCTGAACCCAACTGGGAACTCGTGTGAAGCAGTTCATCGAGGTCAGATTCCTGGGTGACAGGGTAGTGCAGGGAAGGGCAGAGAATCAGGGACCGACAAAGTATAATCAGCACTCACTGATGATTATTATCTCATTCTATTATTTCATTAAGCAGTGCAAAAATGGTCATTATCTAATTCTTTCCTTCTTTCTGTATTCATTAGCTGGAATTTTTCTGTAAGGAAAGCTTTCCTTTTATTTACCGTTTGGTTACTCTGAAAATACAGCGTGTATGAAAAGGCAGAATAAATGCTTGACCCCTTCAATGGACTAATTGATGTTCAGAGTAATTAGTTGATGTCTTAGCAACTTTCAATGGTGACATGAGATTTTATCAATATCATTATGAACTATGGATTTTTATATATTTGGTATGTTTCAACTATTAGGGTCATTATTCTTTTTAATGCTCAAATTGTCCCAGGAGCTCTTTCATGTTGGTTCCTGTGTCCTTTTGAGATGACTACGTTAGTCTTTTACAGCTTTCTTCCTTTCTGGAATAAAAAGATGTCCGAAGCTTATCTTGTACAATTCCTACCCCAGAGCTATAAGCAGTAATTTCTCCAAAAAGCCTTTATTCCTTCTTTGGCAACTGGTGTTTAGAAGTCTTAATTTTGAGTCCTAGGTTGGGTCACCATCGCTTCCAGGACTTTAAAGTGGACAGAACTAGGAAATATGTGAAATTTTGTAAAAGTAAAAATTTTATGAGTATTTTCCAACTCAAACTTCAGTTTATGAAGTTTTAACTTTAACTCTGACTGTATACTTTTTCTTTTATCCAGAAAATCTTGGTTAATAAGGGCACAATTATTTGCTTTATCTTATAATATAATATTAATGCTTTCAAAATAACAATACTAATTCTTCCAATCCAAGAACTTGGGATATCGTTGCATTTCTTTGTATGATTTTCAAATTCCTTCATCAGTGTTTTATAGTTTTCAGAGCAATATATATTATCAGGTCATTTGCAAATAATGAGTTTTACTTCTTTCCTTCCAATTTGGATGCCTTTTATTTCTTTTTCTTATCTGATTTCTGTGGCTAGGATATCCAGTACTGTATCAAATAAAAGTGGTGAGAATGGGCATCTTTCTCTTGTTTCTGATTTTAGAGAAGAAGCTTTCAGTTTTCACCATTGAGTATGAGGTTATCTGTGGGTTTGTCATAAAGGGGCTTTACTATGTTGGGATATGTTCCTTTTATACCAACTTTGATGAGTATTTTTTTTATCATGAATGGATGTTGACTTTTGTCAAATTCTTTTTCTGCATCTATTGAGATGATCATGTGATTTTTATCCTTTCTTTTGTTAATGTGGTTTATCACATTGATTGATTTGTGAATACTGAAACATTCTTGTGTCTGTGGAATAAATCCCACTTGATCATGGTGTGAGATCATTTTTATATACTGTTGAATTCAATTTGCTAATTTTTTTGTGGATTTTTGTATCTTTATTCATTGGAGATATAGGCCTGTCATTTTCTTTTTTGTTTTTTTATAGTGTCTTTGGTTTTGGTATCAGGGTAATGGTGGCCTCATAGAATGAATTTGGGAGTGTTCTGTCTTCTTCATTTTTTTGGAATAGTTTGAGAATAGGTATTAGCTCTTCTTTATATATTTGGTAGAATTCCCCTGTGAAGCTGTCCAGTCCTGGGCTTTTGTTTGCTGGGAGGTTTTTTTTTTTTTTAATTACAAATTCAATTTCATTGCTAGTGTCCATACTATCCAAAGCAATCTACAGATTTAATGCTATTTCTATCAAAATACCCATGACATTTTTCCCAGAACTGGAATAAATAATCCTAAAATTTATATGGCACCACAAAAGACCCCAAATTGCCAAAGCAATCTTGGGAAAAAAGAACAAAGCTGGAAGTGTCACACTCCCTGACTTCAGACAATACTGCAAAGCTATAGTAATCAAAACAACAAGGTACTGGCACAAAAACAGACAGACAAATTAATGGAACAGAACAAAGAACCCAGAAACAAACCCACACACCTAAGATCAATTAATATATGACAAAGGAAGTGAGAATATACAATGGAGAAAAAGCAATCTCTTCAATAAGTGGTGCTGGGAAAACTGGACAGCTACATGTGAAGGAATGAAATTAGAACATTCTCTAACACCATATACAAAAATAAATTCAAAGTAGATTAAAGACCTAAATGTAAGACCTGAAACCATAAAACTAGGCAGAACATAGTCAGAACATTCTTTGACATAAATCATAGCAATATTTTCTTGGATCTGTCTCCTAAGGCAAAAGAAATAAAAGAAAAAAATTAAAAAATGGGACCTAACTAAACTTAAAAGCTTTTGCACAGCAAAGGAAACCATTGAAAAACTGGAAAGACAACCTATGGAATGGGAGAAAATATTTGCAAATGATATCACTGACAAGGGGTAAATATCAAAAAAATATATAAACAGCGTATGCAACTCAATATAAAAAAAATCAAAAAATGGGCAGAAGATGTGAACAGACATTTTTGCAAAGAAGAAATACAGATGGCTAACAAGCACATGAAAAGATGCTCAACATCACTAATTATTAAAGAAATGCAAATCAAAACAACAATGAGACATCATCTCACACCTGTCAGAATGGCTATCATCATAAAGCCTACAAATAAGAAATGTTGGAGAGGATGTGGAGAAAAGGGGACCCTTGCACACAATTGGTGGGAATGTAAATTGGTGCAGCCACTATGCAAAATAGTATGGAAGTTCCTCAAAAAACCTGAAAATAAAGTTGCCATATGATCCAGCAATCCCACTGCTTGGGCATATATCTGGGAAAAAACCCATTAATTTGAAGAGATACATACATCCCAATGTTCATAGCAGCATTATTTACATTAGCCAAGATATGGAAGCAACCCAAGTGCCCACCAACAGATGAACAGATAAAGAAGATGTGGTTTATATATATACAATGGAATACTACTCAGCCATAGAAAAGAATGAAATTCTGCCATTTACAACAATGTGGATGGTCCTAGAGAGTATTATGCTTAGTGAAATAAGTCATAGAGAGAAAGCCAAATACTGTATGGTATCACTTTTATGTGGAATCTAAAAAATTAAACAACTGAATGTATGTAACAAAACTGGAACAGACTCACACATCTGGGGAACAAACTAGTGGTTTCCAGTGGGGAGAGGGAAGAGGGGGTGAGATAGGGGTAGGGGATTAAGAGACTCAAACTACTATGTATATAATAACTAAGCAACAAAGATACATTGTACTGCGCAGGGAAATATACAGCCATTATTTTGTAATAAATTTAAATGGTGTATAATCTATAAAAAATTGAATCACTATGTTGTACACCTGAAAATAATATAATGTTGTACGTCAACTATACAGTACTTCAATAAAAAATGGAAATACTATAGCATTATGACTAGCAATAGGAGTATTGAATGAAAATTAAGATTTCTCTGTGACTCTTTTTGTTTTTAGAATACATCCTAATAGGGAGGTACACTCAAGGTAGAGTCATAGTCAATTGAAGTAGTTTTCTGTGAGTTATTATGCCACCAATTAGATATTTAGTTAGATTCATTTCTTTCAGTCTGTTTTCAGTTTTGAAGCACTAATGATTCCTTTTTGATTTAATTTTGTTTTAAAATTTATATAGTTCCAAAGTCAAAACTCTGGAACAAGGTATGTTCACTGAAGTCCGACTTCTACATCATCCCCTCCATCCTGCCCCCATCTCCCTCACAGGTTAGCCATTTAAAATTTTTTTTCTAATTTTCCCTTTTATTGCTTCTTTTCAAAAATATAAATAGCTACATAAAACTTTTATTTTCCCCTTTTGCACAATAATACGGCTATAGTTAGCATACAATAACAATAAAAGTTTAAAAAGACTACAATAAACAATATTTTTTGGCACGTTGCTTTTCTTGTTTAGCAATATATATCTGGAGATGATTCTACATCAACATTTAGGGATTTTTTTTTTTTACAACTTATTTCTATGGATGCATTATCTCATATTGTGTGGATGTACTGTAGTTTATCCAACCAGTCCCCAATAATGGACTTTGGATTATTTCCAGTCTTCTGCTATTGGAAATAACACCACAATGAATAGCTTAGTACCTACATTATTTGCATTTTGCCAGTGCATCTTTGAGATAGAGTCCTAGAAGTAGCATTGCTGGATCAAATATTCTTGTTTGTTTGTTTGTTTGCGGTACGCGGGCCTCTCACTGTTGTGGCCTCTCCTGTTGCGGAGCACAGGCTCCGGACGCGCAGGCTCAGGGGCCCAGCTGCTCGGCGGCATGTGGGATCTTCCAGACCGGGGCATGAACCCGTGTCGCCTGCATTGGCAGGCAGACTCTCAACCACTGCGCCACCAGGGAAGCCCTGGATCAAATATTCTTATAAAATTTTGCTGAATAATGCTAAATTTGTCTCCATGGGGTGACACTAGTTTTGCATTCCCACCACCATTATAGGAAACTGCTTGTTTTCCCATAGACTTGCTAGCGGATCATGCTATTATGATCTGGATTTTTTTCTGATCTAGTAGGTAGTTCTGATCTTATATATCTTCAATGTAGTTTTAATTTGCTTCTCTTTTTATGAACAAAGTTGAGCATCTTTTCATTTCTATGAGCTGCCTGTTTATATATATACATATATATTTTTTACCTATTTTTGTACTGAATTATTGGTCTTCTCAACTTTTAGGAGCTCTTTGTATGTTAGGGAATTTGCCCTATGTCTGTGATATGTTACAGATATTTTTTCCAGTTTGACATTTGTTTTCGTCTTTACTTATGGTGTTTTTTTCTTTTTGTTTTTTGCCATGAAACATTTCTGTTTTACATGGACAAATAGGAAAGTTTTCCTGATTCCAGGTTATAAAGAAATTAACTCATGTTTTCTTCTAGTACATCTGTCAGTAAATAGTATCTTAAAAAATTTTTTTTATTGTGAAAATTTTTGAGCATGCAAATACATAGAGAATAGTGTAATGGACTCAGTTTATTCATCAACCAGCTTCAACAAGTATCATTACATGGCCTATCTTATTTCATTCACACTTCCATCCACTCTTCTATCCCATATTATTATTATTTTTTTTTCTTCCATATTATTTTGAAGCAAATCTTAGATCTTATATTATTTCATCTCTAAATATTTCAGCATGTAAATGGTCTTTTAAAAATTTCATGTTTGTTCCTGGCTTATGTAATGTAATTAGTTTTATTTATTGTTTAATTTTGACATAATCTTGTATATTAAACAAATATCTTATTTAAATCTTGCTTTAAAAATAATTTGTGGATTTATTTGCATTTTATTTTATTTTTTTTCTGTTTTGGTGTTTTCCTATCTCTTATTCCACTGTTTTTAGTTTGAAAGTTATTATGCTTGATTGATGTGTCCGTTGACCCATGACATTGACATTATCTCTGTTTCACAATTTTCCTTCCCCTTGACACTTCCAAGTAGCAGAACTTGTATTTTTGCTTCTTCTTTTTTTAAATTTTACTTTAATTTATTTTCATTTTTAAATTCTTTATTTTTTATTGAAGTATAGTTGCTGTACAATATTATATGAGTTACAGGTGTACAATATAGTGATTCACAATTTTTGAAGGTTGTACTATATAGTTATTGTAAAATATTGGCCATATTACCCATGTTGTACAATAGATCCTTGTAGCTTATTTTACACCTGATAGTATGTATCATGAAGTCCCCTACCCCTATGTTGCCCCTCCCTTCTTCCCTCTGCCCACTGGTAACCACTAGTTTGTTCTCAATATCTGTGAGTCTGCTTCTTTTTTGTTATATTCACTAGTTTGTTGTACTTTTTAGATTCCACATATAACTGATATCATACAGTACTTGCCTTTCTCTGTCTGCCTTATTTGAGTTTTCTTTGTAAAAAATCCTATTTAATTACTAAAGTTAATTACTATAGTTTCTCCTCTTGCTTTCTAAACTTGTATTCTTTATTAAATTGAAAAAGATGTAATCTTTTTATACTTTGCTGCCTAGGACCACCATAGAGGGTTTCATTTCTAATTTTAAACACAATGATCCCAATATTTTATTTTATATGTTTTATGTATTGTAGATCTTTGTAGACACCCTTTTTCTGCTTAAGGAAGTTACCTTTATTTTCTAATTTGCCATTAATCTTTGTCAAGAATGGGTGTTAAAATTTTTGAATGCTTTTTTGCATCCATTGAGACTATCATTTGGTCTTATTGCTTTTTAAAAAATTGTGGTGAATTATAAAACTTTCTATAATTAAACTAGATTTGCATTCCTGGGATAAACCTGTCTTGATTAAGATGCATTCCAGGGGCTTTCCGGGCTTCCCTTGTGGCACAGTGGTTGAGAATCCGCCTGCCAATGCAGGGGACACAGGTTTGAGCCCTGGTCCGGGAAGATCCCTCATGCCGTGGAGCAACTAAGCCCGTGCGCCACAACTACTGAAGCCTGTGCGCCTAGAGCCCGTGCTCCACAACAAGAGAAGCCACCGCAATGAGAAGCCTGTGCACTGCAACGAAGAGTAGCCCCCACTCGCCACAACTAGAGAAAGCCCCCATGCAGCAATGAAGACCCAACGCAGCCCAAAACAAACAAATATATAAATCTATATAAAAAATGCATTCCATTTGAAAAAATTATAAAGCTAAATTTAATTTGTTAATATTTTGTTCAGAATTTTGCATTCATATTAATGAGTGAGATTGACCGGTAGTTTCTTTTTCTACCAGCACCTTGTATGAATTAAATTTCAAGGTTATACTAGGTTCATAAAATGAGTTAGGAGTTGTTTCCGCTTTTTGTATTCTCTGTATCAATTAAAAATTTTTGTTCCCTGAAAGCTTAAGATCATTCACCTATAAAACGATCTGAGCCTGGTGGTATTTTGGGGGAATATTTTTATAGATACAGATACAATATTTGAAAAGGTTCACAGATATAAAATTTGAAAAGGTTTACAGATATAATATTTGAAAAGGCTTACAGGATTATAGATAGAATGTTTGAAAAGGTTTACAGGATTATAGATGTTTCCTATCTCCTCTTGAATCAGTTTTATTAAGCTGTATATTTTTAGTGGAATTTATCAATTTCATTTGTTTCAAATTATTAGCCTAATGTTCATGGTATTCTGATTATGCTTTCATTTTCTGTGTCTAAATTTCTATAATCCCATTTTCTATTTACAATATTGTTTATTTGTGTTCTTTTTCTTAACAAATATATTTGCCTGGCATAATATGTCCCACTTTAAATTAATTAATTATTGTTGATTAATTTATATTATTTAATGATTTTTCTTCCTTCTACTTTACTGACATTAATTCTCTTTATTTTTCTAACTTTTAATTAGGTCACTTTGTTCATTAACTTTCAGCTTTTCTGTTTTTCTATTACAAACTTTTAAAAAATGGCTATGCATCCCATTTATTTTGGATTGTTGTATTTCAAAATTTTCTTTGATCACTGAGTAAATTAGAATTACATTTTAAATGTTGAGACATACATTTTAAAAAGTTATCTTTTGTTGTTTTTTAAACTAAATTGCATTTTGGTGAGGGAGTATGACATGTATGATAATATTTTTTGAAATTCATTGATGCTTTGTGCCCTGATACTTGATCAATTTTTGTAAATGCTCCATATGTGTTTGAGACAATGTTACACTCTAATTGTTTGCTGCAGGGATCTTTATATGTCCATTAAATCAAGCTTGCTAATTTTGCTATCCAAATTTATATCCTTACTAATTTTGAGCTTTTAATTACTAAGATAAATTTGTTAACTCACCCACTAGAATGGTGAATTTATTAACTTCTTGTAATTTTATGTAATTCAAACTATTTTATTTGATGCAAAAAAATTTCGAATTGTTTTCCCTCTCTGGTCTGAGATACATCCGTGCCTATGACTATATCTATGTTTATATTCCTATATCTACATCTACATCTATGTCTATATAGCAATCACCTCAATTGTGCAGCTAATATATAGGCTCATTTGAAGGCAGAATTTGTAACAAGTTTTAGAGAGACTATTATTTCTACTGCAATTATTCTATCCAGAGTCAAGAATGGACCAGAGAGTTTTTCTGATGGCTCAGATGTTTAAACATTTATTAATGTTTATTATAATATATCCAGCAGAAGTTCTCTTGTGATAGATCATTTTTTCCCTAGATTATCTAATCTACCATATTGCCAGAAGTACAAACCTCCCATCTTGCAATAGACTCTTACTAGTTTCCTTCTTCAATCTGTTCTCCACAAAGTAACCAGAATAAAATTTTTATAGTGTCAGTCGGATTATGCTACACATAGACTAAAATTATGCTACACATAGACTAAAATTCAAACTCTTTACCATGGTATCTAGCATGGTAATCTGGTCCCTTTCCACTTTTCAAACTCATCTTTCCACCTCTCCACTTTACAGACCTTCATTAACCGTGTTGCCTTTTTTTTTTTAATTCCTTGATAAGCTATTATTATCCTTGCCCTAGATCTTTTTTTTTTTTTTGGTACGCGGGCCTCTTACTGCTGTGGCCTCTCCTGTTGTGGAGCACAGGCTCCGGACGCGCAGGCTCAGCGGCCATGGCTCACGGGCCCAGCCGCTCCGCGGCATGTGAGATCCTCCCCGACCAGGGCACGAACCTGTGTCCCCTGCAACGGCAGGTGGACTCTCAACCACTGTGCCACCAGGGAAGCCTTGACTTATATCTTTTATTGACTTGTCCCCTTGGCCTAAAATGCTCTCCGCCAAGATCTTTGTGGTCTGGTCCCTTATTATTCAGATTTCAACCTAGATGTCATTTCTTTGGAGAAGACTTCTTTGATAACCTCATCTAAAGGTAGCTCTCCATAACTCTTATATTACCTTAGATGTTTTTCAAAGCATTTGTTGCCATGTGAAATGATCTTGTTTACTTGTTAATTTTCTCCTCCCCTCAGTAGCATATAAGTTCCATGAAGTCAGGGATGTGATTCACTAATATTTGCTCAATGCCTAGAAAAATTTAGGTATCCAATAAATTCAATACATTCAATATACATTTATCAAATAAAATTCATTTAAAAAATATTTGTTGAACAGCTGCTATGAGTCAGACACTGTTTTAGGTGCTTAGCATACAAAATGAAATGAACAAATAAAGATCCTTACCTTGTAAAGCTTATATTCTAATGGGATAGATTGACATTAAACAATAAACATACCACATAAATAAATTATATAGCATGTTAGAAGGGCATATGTGCAATGGAAAAAAAGAAAAGTAAAGCAAAATAGCAGGGAGGAGCAGTTTGCAATTTTAAACAAGGTAGGTTAGGCCTTAATGAAATGAGAGATTTAGCTGGGTGGATATCCAGGGGAAAAGCATTCCAGACAGAAGGAACAGCAAGCGCTAGGGTCCAAAGGAGAGCATGGTGGAAATGGAGTGAGAGGGTGGGAGGAGATGAGTCTGGGGAAGTAACTGGAAGCAATATTCCTTGTGGACGATGATAAGGGTTTGCTTTTTCCTCTGAGCTGAGAAGTGACACAATCTGACTTGCATTCTAAAAGGATCACTCTGGCTGCTGTGTTGAGAATAGACATGGGACAAGGCTAGAAGCAGAGAGGTCCAGGAAGTGGCAGTGAGAGCCATCCAGGCAAGAAGTGATGGTGGCATCAAGTACACTAGCAGGTAGCAGTGGAGGTGGTAAAGAGTGGCTGGATTCTAGAAATGTTTTAAAGGTTCAGCCAACAGGATTTGCTAGCAGTGTAGACATGGGTTATGAGAGAAAGAGAGGCATCTAGGATGTTGCTGACAATTAGAAAGATCAAGTTGTCACCAGCTGATAGAAAGACCATGGGGAAGTAGGTTTTGGGAGGAAAGAAAAGGAGTTTTGGATGCATTGGATTTAGACTACTAGTCATAATATTGAGTAGGCAGTTGAAGTTCAGAACAGAGGTCTGGGGAAGATGATAAATTGGGGAATAATTGGCATAGAGGTAGTATTTAAAAGCCAGGAAGTGAGTGTAGGTAGAAAAGAGAAGAAAATGACTCTGACATTAAGTATCAGGCAGAGAGGGGGCTGGGGACCAGCAAAGAGATGGGGGAAGAAACCACCACCAGTGAACCAGGAGGGGACAGGAGAAGGAGGTTCTGGAGCCAAATGCAAATGTTACATGACTTTTTATATATACTCCTGTTAAGTGTATGCTTTTAGAAATTTCCATAAATGTAAATTTAAAACGGTGATTACTGAATTTGCTTCTTAATGTATACATGTTGTATTAACAAAAAATCTGTTTGGAGGAGAAATCTTTGACAATTTCCCACCCCAAATAATTTGTAAATTGAGATTTTATAGGAGTTAAATGTGAATCTCTAAGCCTGGCTTCTGTACCAGTCTCACTTCTGTATGGTTCTCACTCTTTCTGGGGAGGGAGAATTCATTGTCTCTTTTTTCTCTTCTCTGGGGCTCTCACTACCATGGGACTGGCTGTGACTTCAGGCCTCCCTCTTCCCAATCTGAAGTCTTTTTGTTGTTTCTGTTGTGATAAAAAGGATTTCCTATTGAAAGAACATAGAGGAAATTGATAGAATGGCCCTATTCTCATTGGCTACCTAGCTTGGGTTTGCACTTTGAGAGCTTTCAGGATAGTTTCTAATTGCCCTGTAGTCTTTTTGTGTATGGATCTGGCTTGGGTGGCATATTTCTAGGTTCTCAACTGAATTTTATCAAAGGGACCACGTCATGTTTGCAACTTCCTGGCATCATCCCACTCTCCCTCCCCCACAAACCTAGCACAAATTAGGTATTCAGTAAATAGTTGTTCAGTTGAGTTGGAAGATTCGGCCTCTAACATGGCAGACACAGTGCTTTCAAAACAACAGAAGATTTTATTTAAAAAAATTTTCCACTTTTGGAAGCGGGCTGTTGCTTTAAAATTACACATACACATACATATAAACATTATGGTAAAGTGTACCTAAATTACAAATCACCACCTCAAATAATTTGAATTAGTTCATCCCCGTTGGTTTTCCTTCCCACTCAAGTCATCATCTGTTCACAGAACACCATTAGCAGCTGAAAAGGCATGGCAGGGAATTAAACAAATTGAACATTCATAGCAGACAGATTTTCTCCTTCTGTGTGTGTGGATTGGACATGACTGTGAACAGTTGGAGGTCAGACCATCACTAATATGTAGAAAACTTTTGATGTTAACTTACCATTAAAAAATATATTAATTTTTGGCAGAGGTGCGAATAGCTTTGTCTTGCCTAAAGCTTTATTTCCCGCGATACATAGAAAGCTAAAAGCCACACTGGGCCACTTTGAAAAGCACGTGAACTTTTTCTTTATTAAAGCCCCATTTTGTCTCTTAGTGAAAGTACAGATATGGATTTCATTTTCACTCACTACAAAGGCCCTTGCAAAGGAAAGAGGGATCACCTGAATAAGACACAGGTGTCCTGATTTGGTTGCATTTAATGGGTTTCCCTGACCTGGTCCCTTCAGTGGTCATTTTGGCTGTGTCTACTCAATGTGAATCAAATGTCTTATCAAGGAACATGAGGATGCATAAAATGATGAGTGGCAATCATCTTTTCTTCAATCGTTGTAAAACAGATGTCTCTACTATGAAGCAGTAGGCTAGGGTTGGAGTTAAGGTTAGGAGGCAGTTAGAGTAGGAAAGAAGAGGAAAAGATCCAGTAAAAAGTTTCATCACAGCCTAGCAACTGGCCACCGAATGGTCTTTAACAGCTTTTCTATCACCAGGTTCCCAAGCTGCAGCAGGAGAGTAAATACTGTTTCTAAGAGGAATGACTTATTTTGGAAGTGCTTGCTTTATGTGGTATATGCATTCGTGAAGAAAGAAAATAAAAGAAGGGATTTTATTTTATTATTGCAACAAAACACAATTATTTTTGATGTGTTGACATCTGACGTAAAATGATATTGATACATCTTGTCTGAATAAACCTCCTCTCTGCTTGCTTTGCTGGAAGTGTTTAAACCATGGTTTCTCTTCTATTCTTTGTTTCCATTGATAGCTGTTAATTCTGCAGACTGGTGTTGGCTTTTAATATGATGCTACTATTAAAATAAAATAAAATAAAATAAAATAATCTCTTTACACATTTAAGAGGGATGGTCCTGAGACAAGGCAGGTGTTAAATTAGCATTTACTGTTGACTTTATTGATTTTTTTACCTTGATAGTAGAGTAATAGTTTCAGGAGAACTTGGGCTCTGGGACCTCCTCAAGAAAAGCATCTTGAAGCACCTTTCTTCAAAGATGCTGTTTAAGTGGACTTAGATGCCATTAAACAATTTTTAAAATCCTATAAATGGACTGTGCAATAATGTTTGGCAGGATTCCAGAGGCTGCGATGATAGTGAACCCTGTGAGATGCTTGTGTCTTTTTTTCACAGTAAGTACGTGGAACCAAGTCACAAGTGTTTGTTATTGTGCTCGTGGCCACCAAACATAAGCTCCTTTGAACCCAGATTACTCTTCTCTGAACCCCAGACTTCAGCCTTCTGTTTACATAGCCAGCACCCCATAAATATTAACTCACCATTCAAATATTAATTTTTGACAGATGTGTAAAGCTTGTCTTGTCAAAAGCTTTGTATTTTATGATCCACATAGCTATAAAATCCATACAGAGATAAATTTCAATTTGAAAAGCAAGTAATCTTTTTTTTTACATTAAAACAATTAATTAATTTTTTTTACACTAGGTCCGTATTGGTTATCTGTTTTAAATATAGCCGTGTGTACATGTCAATCCCAAACTCCTAATCTATCCCTCCCTCCAACTCTTCCCCCCACCCCCATAATCACAAATTCATTCTCTAAGTCTGTGAGTCTGTTTCTGTTTTGTAAATAAGTTCATTTGTATCATTTTTTTAATCATACTATGTGAGGTAAGTCAAACAGAGAAAGACAAATATCATATGATACCGCTTCTATGCGGAATCTAGAAAAGCAACTAATCTTTTCTAAAATACTGTTATCAAGGGCCCAGCCCTGGGCCAGATGTTGTGAAAAAATAAAAGGAAACTAGAAGTCATGACCTCTTTGTCCAAGGAGACCTCCATTGTATAAATAGTACTTATGTAAGAACTACTAAATTACAAGGCAGTATAATCAGATGCTGAGCTATGAGGTAGTGCCCGTAAATGGTGGAAGAACTGGAGAAAAAAAAGCTCTCTGAAAAAGTTTTGTAACTTCCTTAGACTGATCTTTGAAAAGACTGTTGGTGGAGAAAGTGAGTGAGGAAGGGGAATAATTCAAGCAAAAGCACCGTGATGGGACGGGATTAGTACAAAGAGAGTCCTGAGCGTTTGGTCCATGGTCGGGAGGGGTGAGATTGTCACCGTTACCTGGTTACCTTTGTTTTCTTTTCTCAAGAATTATGTACGAATGGCATCTTACATTCTTACAACATCTTACATGTTGAGGGCCTGTCCCCCTGTTTTATTGGTCAATCATTCAGATATTCCACCAAAGAAACATTAATCTACAAGAGGTCATATAAGAAGAGAAGATTTTGAATGTTTGACCTTAATATCTACTAATCGGGATTTTGAAAAGGAAAATGAGAGCCTAGTACATCCCTATCAGTAAATAAAGTGTCTTTGATTTTCATACTGAAAGCCTTGCATGCAATGCTCTCAAATTCACTCATCTTCTATGAGACCTGGAAGGAAGTGACAAAATCAAATCTTCCCCAGGATGACAAGAGATTTTGCATTTTATTACCAAAAGTATGCCATGTTTGAGCTTTTCTGGTTGACAAGTCTGAGCATTCCTTTGAGTGGGACAAGGAAGTGTCTGTCACCATGTCCTCCACTGTCTCCTTTATTTTCTTCTTCCGTCTTCTTCCTTCATCTAATGTGAAAGGACAAAGGAATTCTTCCCCCCACCCCCTTTTTTTTGATTCTGATGTTTCAAGAAATCATAGACTTTAGTGGTGCATTTCAATTCTTCTGGCATTTTAATGTTCCAGTTTCCTTACAGTTTTCCCAGTTGAATAACCACAGAAAAACTTTCTGACGAATAGAGCCTAGGATCTTTGAAAGCCTCCTGCAAATCTCCAGGGTCTGAATGGGTTACTCAACTTGCAACCAAGATGGTACCTTAGGCTGTCCCTCCAGATTTTGCCTCCTCAATCCCGCTGGACACATTCAATTGACAATTTCTTCTGGAAACCAGATAAAGGGAAATGATAGTAGGGAGGTCAACAGTGCAAGTTTAGGAACATGTGTGAAACCAACTGTCAGCTTAGATTTGACGTGAGGCTATAGGGTGTAGGAGCAAAGCAGAAGGAGAGCTGGCCACGTCACCCTTGTGAAAAAAATGGACTGTGGGCAGGAATAGCATTATTTTTTTTTGAAAAAGGAAAATGGGAGACATGTTTCTGAGTGTTGGATCTGGTCTTTCTTTTTTTGCAGTAATTCTGTTGTCTCTTCAGAAAATATGAAAGCCGTTCCAAGGCACACTGGCACCCTCGTGGCACTGCAGCCTTCTCTTGGCACTGCATTGTCCTGTTGCTGGCAGGACAGAGCACGGACCTCTCTGTAGCCTCATCCCCTATTGTTTTCTGCACAGAAGCCAAGCATTGTGGCTACTCGCAAGGCAAGGCTGGCAGCTGAAGAACCCAGATGCCAAGCTCTGGACTGGACTTCTGTTCGGTTTGTGGCTGGTCCCTCCCCTGGCAACTGCCCTGGCTTTGCAGTCGCCTGTGTCCCCGTCTGTAGAGCTGGGCTCAGGATTAGGCTTCTGTTGGCTCCCACCAATGTTCGGTCACTGTTTCCCTTTTGAATTATCCTTGATTATGAGGAATGTGTCTTTATGACACATTCCTCCTCAGGCGCCTGCCTCGGATGATGTGCCTCCACCAATGAAAAGGGGGTTTTCTCTCAAATTACTGGCCATTGTTAGTAAGAAAGCTCATGGAATGGGAATGTTCTTCTTTGGGTAGGAAGATGTAAAATGAAAAACAAAAGCTTGTATTTGAGACACAAACCCTTATTTTTTTCTGATCGATAGGAGAGGTGCTGAATGAAGTTAAGCAAAGAGAAAACAAAAGCAAAACAAAACAAAAACCCCCAGGAATATGAGAAGGTCCAGAAATTTTCAGTTCTTTGCCTTTTTGTTCCCATGCAATGCTACTGTCTTTGACCGAGGAAGATGATTTCATTTCCTTATTCAGAGACTTTAAACTTTACAAAAGGGAGAGTGGATTCCCCAGGTTAGAGGAGGTAGTGGATTTCTGGAACTCACCGACAAATAGGCATTGGGTTGAGTTCCCAGTGGGTGAGGAATATTAGATTCCATTCTGCTGGTGAGGGGGCGATGGTAGAGGAGATCAGACAATAAGTCTGACTGTCCTTGACAGAACAAAAACCAAAAACCAACTTAAGAAGTTCACCAACCAGGGACTTCCCTGGTGGCACAGTGGTTAAGAATCCGCATGCCAATGCAGGGGACACGGGTTCGAGCCCTGATCCGGGAAGATCCCACATGCCTCAGAGCAACTAAGCCTGTGCATCACAACTACTGAGCCTGCGCTCTAGAGCCCGAGAGCCACAACTACTGAGTCCGCATGCTATAACTACTGAAGCCCGCGCACCTAGAGCCCGTGCTCCGCAACAAGAGAAGCCCCCGCTCGTTGCAATGAGAGAAAGCCAGCGTGCGGCAATGAAGACCCAACGTGGCCAAAAATAAATAAATTAATTAATTAATAAAAAAAAAAAAAGAAGTTCACCAACTAGAAAGGAAGCTAAATATACACAGACACAGTTCCGAAATACTCACCTCTGGAACAGCTTTGTACATTGAGAGGCTTTTGACATTTGTTCATATCTTAGAATCTTCAGGTGTTTGACCTCCTTGTTCACCAAAATTATATCAGTAGATACAGTTCAAAGGAAAGAATGAATTACAGCTAAACAGAAGATGCTTTGCTTTCCACAGCAGTGTCTAAATGACCCTTTAGTAATTTGAGCAACCTTGGACCCAAGTCCCAAGTCTGTACTCCCGTCCAGCTGAATGGTTGTTCACTGCTCAATTTCTGCAGCTGGAAAAGGGGTGTGTCCCACTGGCAACCTCTCCAGCTTCATGAGCTCTCCATGGAAGCTGTCTTTGAAGTCAGACGGATCTGAATTCTAGTCTGTTCTGCTTCATGACCTCGAACCACTTTAAACAAAGCCTCAGTTTGCTCCTCTATAAAATGGGAGGATAACAGTAGTGTTGGGTAACAAATTCCTGGTTAAACGTATGGCACAGAGGAAGACCTACACAGATGTTGGCGCGTATTCAGATTTTCTGTAGGTTTGGGTGGGAAGAACACCATCTATCGATCTGCTTTCAGTGAGGGAGGAAGAACTGTGTCCTTGAGACCCTTGGGGCTACCCTCGACATGGCGCCAGACAGGGCATGCACTAACTAAATGTTTGCTCAGTGAAGCAGAGGGTAGGATAGGCTTCAGGTTTATCCCCCTGAATGTATTATTTTAGAAAGTCAGTTATAAATTACTGTTAAAATAGTATATAGGCAGTTCACAAATTACTGTTAAAATAGACATCTCCCAAGGCGGCTAACAAAGGAAATTTCAAGCCTTAGATTCTAGGTACTGAGGAAATATTCTACTAAAGGAATACTTTCCAAATTTGGGACTGTGGCCACTCCCACCCCCAAGAAAATAAACAGTTATTGATTCAGGCAGGTGACCTTAGCAGATGCAAAGCACATTGGGAAGGACCAGTAGTGACTGAGTGAGATGTTAGTGTCATTGTGGGCCCTAGAAATGGGAACCCACCTCTAAATCTAGAGAGTGAGGGGTTAGCACACTTTTTCTGTAAAGGGCCAGACAGTAAACATACAGGCTTTGCAGGTCTTTCAGAGCTGTAGTGTGAAGCAGCCACTTGTAAGCAAATTAATGGGCCGGGTTCTAATAAAACTTTACTTACAAAACCAGATGGTGGCAGGATTTGGTCTATCCATGGGCCATAGTTTGCTGCTTTCTGGCATAAGGGACTGAAAATGTGATGAGTCAATATTCAGCATTTTATTTTGTAATCAACTTTTAGGTAGGTCACATAGTCCCTAAATAAGGCATCTCTCATTTCTGATTTCTTTCTGATTAGCAGTTCATCGAACTAAGATGCATGAAAATTTTAAGGGATGTGGGAAAAGGATCAGAGACTATGGGTCTGGGGACCAAACTTAAGGGCCAGACATGCATGAGGAACAGGCAGTGATAAGATAATAAGTGTGGCATGCATGGGTTGGGAGCTAAAGAAAGAGCACACACTCTGTTCCAGCTGACCATTGCCATAGAGAATTTGGGCCAAGTGATCCAGATATTCCAATTTTTCAAGAAGCCGGAAACCTGATAAAATCTCCAGATTTTTAAATACGTATTGGCTTACTAGTTTTAAAAACACTGTGCCACCCTACCAAAACATGTGTCTGGCTGAAATGTAGCATGCAGAATGGTAGTTTGTGACCTTAGCTTTCAGCCCACAGATCACCTCTGAAATATTGTTAGTTGCTTTGAAACGGGGCTGGAGGTTTTTACAAAGCTAGTCTGAATTTTACAAAAACTGATCAGATTTATGCCCACTTCCTTAAAGTTGCCCTTCTATTTCAAAACCGTCTACCCCAAAGTAGCACCACAAAGCTCTGCCCAATCATATGCGCAAAGTATGCCAAACATGCCCAGTGAAATTCTGACTATGGAATGTCATGAGAATTTGAACAGCCTAAAGGAAAGGGAAAGATGTGGCAGCTTGTTCATTACTGAAGATTTATGGACGAGCAACCTAGAAAATTCAGAGAAATCAGTCCACGTTGGGTCTGAAATTGTCCAGCTCTGTTTGAATATGCTAAATCCTCCCTTATCTCATCCCTGCTCTTGTGTTGGCAGATTTAGTTCTATGATTCAATAGAAACCATTCTCTTTTCCTAATATTAAAATCTAATTTTGCTCTAAACTCTAATAATTTGAGACTTTTTTTTTTGAGTTGGATAGCAACAGAAATTACCTTTTCATCACTTGCAAGTTTAATTCCCTAGTTTTTTTATTTTTATTTTTTTTGTGTGTTTTTTTGTGGTATGTGGGCCTCTCACTGTTGTGGCCTCTCCCACTGCGGAGCACAGGCTCCGGACGTGCAGGCTCAGTGGCCATGGTTCACAGGCCCAGCTGCTCCGCGGCATGTGGGATCTTTCCGGACCAGGGCACGAACCCGTGTCCCCTGCATCGGCAGGCGGACTCTCAACCACTGCGCCACCAGGGAAGCCCTAATTCCCTAGTTTTAATGAACTCCTTAAAAATAAATTGGATAGATTAGATAAAGCTTGTTTTGATTTGACGGTCTTGAACTGCATTATTGTGGAAATATTTGGGGTGCTAGTTGTAATTTGAATGTCCCTATCCTAATCCCGTAAGAATTAATCTATTTGGGATTCATCTGTCCTGTAGTCATCTGAAAATTCTTTTGTGGAATAAAACATGCTAGAAGTTTTTGGAGGCTTTTAAACCCAACCTCTTTTTTTCTTTTCTCTTTTTTAACAGCCATTCTCCAAGAAATAGTCTATTTGTGACTGACAAAATGTATCCAATCCTGACCTTGAAAAGGTTCCACTCCTATTTGTAACTCAGTGACCCTGAGGCCCAAATTGGTACTGAACTTTCTGAAAAAGCACTCTTGGTTGTTTAATAAGAACTTATTGGTAATTAGCACCCTAGCCTGGGCCTACATTTTGGATTGTCAAAATAAAAATAAAAATCAAGTGGCATCTATTGATCTGGAAAAAACAAAACCCGTTATACACATTTAGCTCTGCATTTTAGAAATTCTTAAGTGAATCTTGTTTTAGCGTTTAGGTGCAACGGAATGAAATGATCCCTTGAAATCCTTGTGTTCCATAAGGTGTCTTGAAGTTTGATTGGATATTAACTAAAAGATCATTTTGTTTCTCTTTTATAGCAGGAGATGCAATGTGTTCATTTTATAACATCTCCGCTGTTTGGAATAAATCACCAAGGACAGATGCACATCACATTTCAGTTCAATAAAATTCTTTGCAGAGTCTGAACAGATACATGGCTAGTTGATTTAGGTCTCTGTCCAGGCCGTTATTTGTTTGGAAAATCAAATTCACTGAACAAAATAGAGTTACACTAAGGATATGGAAATTAATATTTTGTTTGCTGTCTTATGTGTTTGTTGTAATATTTTTGGCAGGGATGTGCCTATAGGACTTTACCTTCAGTTTTGTAAATTTCACCTTCATGAATGTAAAAGACCACCTTCTCATCTTTTTCTTCTAAAACAGCACAGTTAATCTGACTTCCTGCTGTTAGATCTTCTAGTAATACCATTTTAAATGTTCTCAGTGGAAAAATTTACCGGTGATCTTGAGGAAGTGCTAAAATTCCATGTTCAGCCTTCTCTGTGGCAGCAAATGGGTTTTCAACAAGCAAAACCGAGGCGTTGATTTTAGATGAATATGTGTGTGCTGCGAAACTGTTGGAGAGTTTTGGGCATCTTTCATGTGCTGTGTGGTGCTTCTCTTGAATTTTTAAAAGAATCAAGAAGACATCATCTCTTGACTTGCCAATATTCCATTTTTTTTTTTTTAGAGGAGGAGAGATTTGAGCTTCAAGAGTTGTCACTGTACATCTTCAGTTGATATTTTCTTGACGAAGTTTCATAAGGTTTTAATTTGTTTATCCAAGAGGGGATGTGATTAAGAGTTGAGGCTTTCCATAATGGTGTGTAAGGTAAAAATGTGTGTTTTACCAAACATTCATAACTGCATGTCCCTGCATTTTACAAAGCTTCCCGAGTCTCCTGAGAAAACATTAAGTGTGTGTGTTGTGTGTGTGTATGTGTCTGTGAAAGAGTTAAGGAGATGCATAAACGTTGAGTAAAGAGATCAACCCATGGCTAGAATGATGTGCGGGCGATCATCATTCCCACAGGGCCATAGAACATGCTTGCTAACCTGTCGTGGTAATTTTCCTTGAAAACGAATCAAGGAAATCCAGGGTGGATAATAATCATTTGGTAGGGCTAATGTTCTGACACCATCTGACGGGACAGGAAAAGTGGGAAGCGAGGCAGGCGTGTGTCTCTAACCACCACCAGTGAATTTTGCTTGCTGTTTGTTTATTAACAACCATGTCAGTGTTAGATTTACTTCCGAGCTTCCTCTCTTTAGAGGATCTGTCTCTCACCCTGGAATTAAAAGAGCATTTTTTACCGGCGTATACCTTTGTTTTGAGAAATGGCTCAGTGGCTGTCAGGCATTTTAGGGTTCCTGTGCTTTTTTCTTTTTACCTCACCCTGAATTAGGTTCCCAAACTGCAGAGAGAAACCTTTTCCGTACTCAAATCCTGAAGTTTATAGTGAGTAGATGATAGGAGATAAAAATGATGCCCTTTTATTTAAAGATCGCCTTCGTGTTGAACCGGCTTTTTACCGCCGTTAAATATTTGCTTTCTGGGAGCATTTGTATATATTTTCTTAGCTCTTAACTACCATTTCTGCTCGGTTTTGTATCTGCTAGCCCCAGCATTTACAACCTACGAAAACCTCATAAATCCACTTCGTTTTTCTAATAAGACATGAAAGTCCTTAATTGGCTTTAATGAAATGCACTTAAAGGGCAATAAACGTGTTTAAGCCCCTCTTTCAGGGTGAGCCTCACTACTCTCACTCTACTCTGTTTTAGCCTTTCTGGTAATTAATCATTTATTCATATGTGACGAATCAGTAACAAGATCAAGCAACTACTGCACAACTGCATGATAATAAGCTGCTCATATATGTGTCAAGATTTTAGCAATCCTTTTCAAAGACTAATTTAAAGTCATTTTACAACTAACCAGACTGCTTCTCTGAAACATTTTTCCCCCAGTATCCTTCCTACATATTTTCATTTGGTTGCCATCTTTTTATTTTGTTTATAGAGCCCAGTCCGCCTTAAATCCACTTATGGCACCAGCGTGAATTTCAGCAATGCAAACATTTACCATTGTTTTTCAGTCTGCTTGGAATTCTCTCTTTGATCCAAACGGCGGGGATGGGGGAGAAGCGAAAGAAAAGAAGGACCGCATTTATAAATAGAAGACCCAAGAGTCCCTGCCATTTTTAGTACGTATTTAAATCTTAAATCTGCAGTGATTTATGGAGACGTGTTAATCATTTGCCTGTACCTCAGCACTCTGAGAATTCCAGCAAAATCCAGGTCACAAATACGCCAACAGAGGGGTGCTTTTTCTGCAAAGGAATTCTACCTTTCCTCTTTTTTTTTTTTTTAATTGAGATATATAATCGATATATCCCTCACCACAAAAGAGGAATTCTTGACTTTCCACGCAAGCGGACAGATCGAATATCTGAATGCCTGTTTGTGTGTTCCTAAAGAGGGGATTGGATTTTCCTGGCTGTGTGTGTGCGCGGCGTATGCTCACCTGTAAGCCTAGCTGAAGGTATGTGAGGGGGGATTTGGACCTGCCTAATTATGGCAAACAGAGTTGCTTTGCACTTATGAAATGCATCTTGAGTTGATCCTAACGTATGCTTGGACATACATTAGGACTATAGCATCAGCGATAGTCCAGGGAAGTTTGTTCAGTCCAAGGAAACCAAGGTAATTACAGAGAAGAGTCAAAAGTCCTTCTCCAGCATATGTTAACATGTGTAGATCACTTGAGGTTTAATCATTCAGAAGTTTTTAATATTTGCCTATAAATAGCAGGTGACAAGACCAGATATATATTTTTATATTTATATATACTTACATATATAATTTTAAATAAGAAGAGACCCTGACAAACTCAGTAGAGATGGCACCGTAGTTAAAAACTTGCCATCTAAATTGCTTTGACATCTGAATTTTTGCCTTCTTCTATTAATATTAGAATGAAGCTTTAAATATGTGAGTCCCTGCCCCAGATGCACTTAAACCTTATTAATTCAAATGTGAGGTAAAAAAAGGTGAATCCGAATTGGTAACAAAGCTGCACAGTATAATTTTTGAACAGAAATGTCATTTTGTTACTTTTAAGTACAAAAAAAAAAAAAAGGTTACTCCAGTATCACCGGGCAGGGGGAGCTATGGCCAGATTCACTTATGTCTGGAAAATGAGCACATGTGACAGCACATTAATTGTCTGTTGGTAGTGAATGTTCTGAAGCATGTCACAATTGTTCTCTTGTAAACCTTAAAAATCCCCCTCAGTTCAAGTGTAGATAGGCTCCTCTAAAGTAGAAATTTAATTTTTTTTCTTATGTAGCCAATAGAACTCAACATAGTGGATTTAATACATAACTATTTACCTTGACTCAGCTACAGTTTTTTAATCTTAGACCCACCCAAAAGTAAATTTTGTTCGAACTTTCTCGCAGTCATACGTTCCTGAATAGAAGGCACAAAATGAATGAGATCTAATCAAAACATCATTCACATTGCAGTCTACATGAATGGCTCCCCCTGGAGTTGTGCAGTGCACAATTCGTGCATCCACACATTGATGTTCTGGTTGTCTGCTTTGTCCATATACACTTGGCCTTGATAAAGATATATCTCTGATTTTGGTTGAAACCTTACGTTTCCTTCATTTTCAGATGGTGTCTATCAGGTACCTCTAAATGAGGTCCCTAAATGTAGCAAAAAGTGTTTTCATGTGTTAATTTTTATATTACAAAGTTGATTGCTCTAATATTTTCTTCACTTTCACACATGCTCTATAGACTTTATCTAACTCTTAATCACTCTATGGGTGAAATGTGAATTGTATCCCCATTCTATTTTGCCTTTTATGTTTTGTGACAAAATAAGGTTACTTTCCTTCAAATTATGGCAAAGTTCCGTAAGCCAAATAGCTTCTACAAAAAAAAAAAAAGTAAAAAAAATGTTAAGTGATGAGACTTGAGTAAAATAAAAAAAAAAATTTAAAAAAGCCTGGTTACCCAAGCTCCACTAATCAGCTGATTTAAATAATTTTAGGGAGAAAAATACATAGTCTTCGAATATAAAAGCTGAATTTTTTACTGGGCTTGAGATTTGAAGATGGAGTGCTACAGCCTAAGCCCTCTGACTAGCATCTCCCCTGAATTTTGCAGGAAATAATCACAATGTATAAAAAGAATCACAATGTGTAAAAATAATTGCAATAAGGTGATAATTTAGCAGCAAAAGGAAAATTCCAGATCCAGTTTAATCAGTTAAAGTGTCTCTCTGGTTCTTCTGATTTGTTGTTCATTTATGCTGGGCAGCTGGACAGTAAGATTTTGCACGGGCCACAAACAATGAAATAAAACAGCAAGATATACTGTATTTTACTGAAACATACAATAAAGGGCAGCAGGGGACTAGTCAAAGCCCAGTATTCAAAGACTGTAATTTTTTATCACTACTTTATTTCCTAACCCAAAATGTTTTTTGGGTATAAATATTGGATGACAACAAAACTGCATCACATTTGCTACCATGGAGGTAAGGCCTAAACCTACTTTTTATTAGAATTAAATTAATATTGTGTAAGTAGTTTTAGAGTTTCAGCATTTGATTATTATTTATGTTCTAAGTGCTTTGCATAAATAGAATTGTTCCTTGCTTCTTTTTGTTTTTACTACTAATAAAAAGTAATAGGTATCATAATTCAGGGACTGTTTGCATTGCCAGGCCTTTTCTGTTTGGTTTCGGTGGCCTGTGCAAGGAGACATACCCTAACCCGGAGTGGAAGAAGCTTTAATAACAAACATAGCAAAAAGCACTTGTGTGGAGCAGTAAATGTTTAGGTAAGAGTGGCCAAAACAAAGACAGGCAATTAAGAATTTAGAATTGTTAAACGGGAAGCCAGTCCAGCCGATGACTGCGTTGTGTGAGCAGAAATATATGTGTTGCTTCCCAGATTCCTTCACGTATGTCCGGTAATTGCAGAGTATACATATATTTATAAATAAATATCTTCCCTTAATTACCTGCTGATTTCTCAGAACACTTAAGAAAGAGGAGAAAAGAGCTTTATTTGTGATGGGAGGAAGGCAGTTTTCAGCCACAACAAACATGCTCTCTTATATTTTCTATAAAAAAGACATTTCAGAATTAGAAGTGACAGAAGATACTTAAGTGAAAATCAGAAAATTGAAAGCATTCCTTTGTGAGCGTCACAGGTTTGTGACATTCTCAAGATTAGGCAAGAATTTGCACTTGGAAATCTGGAAAACGGGGCTAGGGGCTAAGACCACGTTCCTTAAGGGGGCAGATCTAGGGCTATATTTTAACAATGCTTTTATGCCTTAAAACCTGTGCTACTGTTGTTGTCTGAAGCATGTAGCCAGCACACGCAGCCCTTGCAATGCAGTTGACTCTCAGCGTCTTCTCTCCCAAGGAAAGGAATGGAAGCTTTTTTGCTGTCCTAGAAAAATCCTGGTTTTATAGTTAAGAGAGTCAGATGTGTGTGTACAGTGGAAGCCTATGCAACTATTCAAAGGGATGTTCAGGGGGGATTTTTATTTACGTGGAAAATATTGATTCTAGGATGAGAAGGGGAAAATACAGTCTGAAAACTTATACCCCCAGTGAAATCTCAGAGAGAGCAAACGCATTACAGAAAGACTGAATGAAATATACTGAAATGTTAACACAAATTGCTTCTGGGTGGCGGAATTATGGATGACTTTTATTTTTCTGTGTATGTTTCTCTAATTTTGAAATTTTCTATAGTATGCATATATTATCTTTACAAAACAAAACTAATATAAACTGTAAGAAAATAAACAAAGTAATAAAATCAGACTTAAGGATGCATTTTTAATGAATTATGCTATGTTAAATTTTTACATACATTGGCAGCATCCTTATGAGAGTGCTAACATTATTTTTGCCCATTTTCTAGAGGAGGATACTAAAACTTAGGGGGACAAGTTTGCACAGCTAGTCAGTAATTAGAATTCAAATCCAGATGGATTTGTTCTAATGCTCACATCTCTGCCCAACACATCACTCTGCCTTTCAGAGTCACTGGTCCACATACACACTTTAGTATAAATACTGGAAGGCATCACTGGTCCACACACACACTTTAGTATAAATACTGGAAGGCATACTGGTTCTTCTTTGTTAGAAAAGGCAGTTGTGTGGCCACTTCTCCCACAGTGCTGGAGCCCAGCACCGTCTCTTTTGTTTTCAGAAGTGCTGTCACTTTTGGTGATTTGGCTTTTCGCTCTAAATCAAGGGCTGTGTTTTTGATCAAACCAAACCAAAGGAGCAGGGCTTCCCACACTGTCATTCCAGTGCCTTCAGTTGCTTGAGCTCAATTTTTGGGGGTGAATGCGGCCTGTTTCTGAGGGCAGAGTTTTCCCTAAGCTCTTTCTTTTTTTTCTTTCTTTTTTCTTTTGCGGTACACGGGCCTCTTACTGTTGTGGCCTCTCCCGTTGTGGAGCACAGGCTCCGGACGCGCAGGCTTAGTGGCCATGGCTCACCGGCGCAGCCGCTCTGCGGCATGTGGAATCTTCCCGGACCGGGGCACGAACCTGTGTCCCCTGCATCGGCAGGCGGACTCTCAACCACTGTGCCACCAGGGAAGCCCAAGGTTTAAACATTTTTCTCCCATTCTTAATTAGTTGTTCAAATAATGTCTTACTTGCTCTTATCTTCTTTACTATGAACTAAGAAGCCTTAAGGAATGCCAGGAGCATGGCAAGAAAAAAGTGAAGATGATTAAGAGATTCCTAGGCACAGGGTGGGGTCTGAGGAAGAGCGTGTGGCACCCCCACAGATGCTGGTACATATCTCCTGGCTTTCACGGTGTGTGAAAATAATCACAAATATGGGGACTTTGGAAAGAACTTTTAGATGCATTGAATGCCACCGAATTGTTACAACGATCTTACAGAGTACTATTATTATTGTTTTCATCCTTATCTTACAGATTAAGAAACTGGGGTTCTCAGGGGTTAACTAGATGGCCCAAAGACACACGGCAACTTGGAGAGCAGAGGGAACCAGAGCTCATGTCCCCCGGCCTCTCATCCCTCGCCCCGCCTGGCGCCAGCTGCTGCACAAGAAGGGAACTGCTGTCCAATTGTGGCAGCTGGTCTTGCTTCATACAGCTCCAAGCTCCAACCTCTGTAGGAAGCTGGAGGGGTCCCCTTTGCTGAACAGGTAAAAACAGCAGCCCTACAGGTCTCTCCTCAGGGATGGAGGGTGAAGGAGAGAAATACTGGCTGAGCTTTCATTTCTCTGGGAAGAGCACACAAACGCTTTTGAAGATTCTTAGTGCAGACCTCATTCCTTGGTCCACCATATTTCATTTCTAGAAGTCTGACTTTTTAAGTATCTTCTGTGTCTCTGCTTCACATGTTCAATCTTTCCTCTACCTTCTGAAACATCTGGAATGCAGTTATGCTATCTGCTTTAATGTCCTTGTCTACTAATTCTATCATCTGTGTCATTCTGGGTCAGTTTCCGTTGACCCAGATGGGTTGCATTTTCTGCTTCTTTCTGTGTTAGGTAATTTTTAATTTGATGCCAGCCATTGTGCATATTACCTTGTTGGATGCTGGATAGTTTTCAGAGCTTTGTTCTGAGACATGGTTAAGGTACTTAGAGCCAGTTTTAACCTCCTGAGTATGGCTCTTAAGCTTTGTTAGGTGGGACCAGAGCTGTGTTTCATGTAGTGTGAATTTTTTGCTGCTACTGGGCACTATTTCCTCTAAAGTCTTCACACACATGCAATGGTTAGTCCTCGACGGAATACGTGAGGAACCCTCTGCCGGTCCATGGAGTTTTCTCTGTGGGCAGAGTGCTCCTCTCCAATTGCCTGCCTTGTAAATTCTAGCTGCCCTGGCTTCCCATTCCCAGCTTTGTCTCCCCAACTTGGGCAGACCACTAGGCTCTGCCTGGAGTTCCCCTTCCAGTACCACAGCTTCCAAACTTTCTCCAGGCAGTAATCTAGGGCAACTGTAAGGCTCACTTCATTTGTTTTTTGTCTCTCAGTTCTTACTGTCATTTGTTGACTGATGGCCAATGTCTCCGGAGCTGTGTTTCATACGTTTTCAGTTACTTTAAGTAGGAAGGTAACCAGAAGTTGTGTCTCAAAGACTCAGGATGAGTCATTCAATCATCAATAGATGACTGAAGTTGGGGACTTCCCTGGTGGCGCAGTGGTTAAGAATCCACCTGCCAATGCAGGGGACGTGGGTTCAAGCCCTGGTCTCGGAAGATCCCACATGCCACGGAGCAACTAAGCCCATGTGCCACGACTGCTGAGCCTGCACTCTAGAGCCCGTGAACCACAACTACTGAGCCCACGTGCCACAACTACTGAAGCCCGCATGCCTAGAGCCTGTGCTCCACAACAAGAGAAGCCACCGCAAGGAGAAGACCGTGTGCTGCAACGAAGACCCAACGCAGCCAAAATAAATAAATATAAATAAATAAATAAATAAATGTGTGCCTTTATGTATTAAAAAAAATAGATGATTGAAAATGGACCATTATTTAGACACCAGTCTTGTGTAACTATTTTCTTTCTCTATTGAATGGGATCAACTTGAAGGTCCTTTAAGTACTTTGGTCACCAAAAGCCCTCTTGGATGTTATTTGAGGCGAATTCACCCACTTTCCAACACTGAGTCTACAGTCTGACTGTGTTATACACTTCATGGATAAAACACAAATGCTTTTTGGTTTTTGTTTGTTTGTTTGCTTGTTTTTGGCCATACTGCGAGGCTTGTGGGATCTTAGTTCCCCGACCAGAGATTGAACCTGCTCCCTTGGCAGTGAAAGTGTAGAGTCCTAACCACTGGACTGCCAGGAAATTCCCCACAAATGCTAATTCATACCATAAGTAGGAAAAAAAACATTCATTTTTCTTTCTTTATACTTCACTTCTGGTGTTTGGATTTTTATTTCTGGTGCCTTATAACCTATTGAGTATTTATTACGTGTATTCTTTTCACCCACTGCTTTTTAAGTTATACTGCTGCCTGATTTAAAATCTTGTATTGGAGGCACTACTTACACAATTAGAAGTCTCTCTTATCCCTGTGTTACCATCAGTCACCCTTCCTATGAACTTCCATGGACTCCTCCTACCCCTCTGACTTAGCCACTTTCATTGCAGGAATGAGGCTCACTTACAGAGTGACAGTTCCTGGGAGCTCCAGAGGAGGAAAACTGACCCTTCTGGAATCTGGAATCTCATCCCAGGGCCCCCCATCAGTGACACCACCTCCTGCCATGTGTCATTTGGCTCAGACTGGATTCCCCAGAAACATACTCTGAGATGGAGGTTTGGGCACAGAAAAATTTGGGGCGGGGGAATGCCCTTTAGATCAATTCCTGTGAGACAGGGAAGGAAACAGGACTGGACAGAGGGAGAAGCTGGGATGCCATGTATTAGCCCTAGCCCTCAGCCCATCCCATGGGGAGATCTGTAGCAGCAATGCCTCTTCAGAGTTGCCCTGAATTGAGGGAAGAGGGGCTGGGTCTTTGAATCCCCCTTACCTGCTAGTCCTTGGGTGCAGGCTGCCCCTGAGAAGGGAGTATGATCGTGGGTGAGACTGCTAAGGGCAGTTCCCAGGCAGGGGCTCAGATGAGAATCATCAGCCTCTAGCATTTCCAGAAACTGGAGGCACGAGGGCTTCAAACAGGAAGCCACCTGTTGGGTTTTGGAGCCTTGGGTAGCAGTTTCAACTATTAGCTCTGAGAACTTGGGCAAAATCATTTGTTCATTCAACCAGTATTTCTGAAATGCCTACCTTATGTTTTAAGCTCTGGGGATAAAGAGGTGAGGTGGTCAGGTTCAAACAAAACCCCAGCCCTATGGGACCTACCATCTTTTTAGAGGAGACCAATAATAAATGATAAAAAATAACAATAAAATTGCAATATAAAATAAATATAAATTAATATCAGTAACATAAAATAATATAAAGTGCTTCTCAAACTTTAATTGGAAACAAATCATCTGGGAATCTTGTTAAAATGCAGATTATGATTCAGTGGGTCTCCGGCAGGGCCAAGATGCTGCATTTCTAAAAAGTTTCCAGTTGATACTGATGCTGTGGGTCCATGGACCACACTTTAAGTAGTGACATAAACAGGGTGACCTAGGAGGGTCAAGTGGTGGGAAAGGGAAGCTATCGAGGATAGAGCAGTTTGTGTAAGGAGGGGATATTTGAATTGAGACCCAAAGAAAGTGACACTATTCATTTAAGTCCTAGCTTCCTCAGCTATAAAGTGGGAAAAAACCCAACCAAATCTGGTACATAGTAGGTACTCAATAAACATGAACTATTATTGGAGTTGTTGCTCGCTCACCTAGGCCCGTCGTGATTGTCCTGCCCCCCTCCTACCTCACTACCTTTCACCTTTTACTCCTGCTGATGGCTGCCATGTTCTCACCATATTTTCTATTTTAAATTCCCAAGAACAGGAACCGGATTGTCTCTACTTTGTGCGGTCCGACTGCTTTGGGACCAGCCACTTCCTAAGCTGCTGACTGGCTAGCCTGCTGATTGGCCAGCCTTGGCTCTGCTGCCCTTCACTGGCCAATCAGCTACAATTGGAGGATCGTGGGGTCGAACAGAATGAAGATGGCTCCTAAAGGCTTCTCCCTCAGCAGAGGCTCCAGGCAGGCACTAAGGCCAGTGTTTAGTGCCTGCGTCCCGTTAGGTCCCTGTTGCATCTTAGGAGAGCTTAGCTGTTTGTGCAGTTATTTCTTCTAATGGATTATGAGTTCTTTGAAGGTAGGTACCTGCTTCATGGATCCTGGCAGAGCGTTGGAAGAGTGGGAACTTAACGATATTACGGGGGTTAATTTGAGCCTTGGGGGCTCACGTGCTCTGAGGAAGGTTTGGAGGAAGAGGCAGCAGGCAGAGAAGACATTTGAAAGACAAGGAGAATTTCAATAGATGGAGAGAAGCAGGATGCTTTACAGAGAGGGGCCCTTGCATAAGCAAAAGTTGGATGGACGAAAGGACCAACATTTTAGGGAAGGTCACAAACAATATCTTGGCTTGTTCAAAGGCTAACCTAAATTTGAGCAATATTTTTCCCTGAGGCAGTTACGAATTGGCATTTTATTTAGTCTTCCTATGTCAGTCCTGGGTACCTTAATTTTGTGCACACAGACACACATACACACATGCACATAACATAATAAAAACAAAACATTCCCTGAAAACTTATTCCACTCATGCATTTCCTTCGCTAGCTGCCCAGGTGTAGAAGTAATTACCAAGAGTATATATCAAGAGTAATATATCGGGGCTTCCCTGGTGGTGCAGTGGTTGAGAGTCGCCTGCCGATGCTGGGGACACGGGTTCGTGCCCTGGTCCGAGAGGATCCCACATGCCACGGAGCGGCTGGGCCCGTGAGCCACGGCCGCTGAGCCTGCGCGTCAGGAGCCCGTGCTCCGCGACGGGAGAGGCCACAGCAGTGAGAGGCCCACGTACTGCAAAAAAAAAAAGATTAATATACCAAGAGCAAACGTACCAAGAGTAATAAAAACATACTAAGAGGCAACTCGCACAGAGGATGGTTTTTTGCAAGGGTTCACAGATCTTATTTTAAGGTTGAAGCCCCCCAGGTGTCTTTCCTCCTTTTTTCAACTGACAGTTGTGGTTGTGCAAGGAGCACGGCTGGCCCTGGGGAACCGCCAGCCAGGCTCAGACTAACAGCCACTTGTGGCTGCGGACTTCCTCTTGGCTCTGCCCTGAGGCAGCAGTTAGGGTTGGGGAGTTTGAGGGTTGCACGCTGGGGTCAGACTTTGAGTGGCGCTACTTCTGACTCCAGTCCCCCAGTTTTCATTTCTGTTGTGACAATTTTAGCTTCCCCATAGGACATGAATACTGCCCTGAAAGAATTCTGGAGGGGACAGCCCTTCCAAACGGGACATCGTCTAACTTTTCAATGAGTATGACTCCTGATCGGTGGGGATGCCACTGTTTCAGTCCTTAGGATATGGTGGAGGTTTCCTTCTCTTCTAGCTATCAAGAAAAGTTCTGCTTCAGTGAATGACACAAATGAGAGTTAGGGGGACATGTTTAACCTGTTCAAAGGCCCTCCACACTGAAAACCTCTCTAACTCATCTCCCTCCTGCTAGCTTTTTACCCTAAAATCCTTGCTGCATACCACAGCCATGTTGATTCCAATACTTTCAGCCTGTCCTTTAACCCAAATCTCTATGGCTCCTTTTACCTCTAGGATCAAGTCTCTTTTCCCTTTGCTCAAATTTCATTTTGCTTTCCCCAATCTGGTTCCAAACTCTTTCTACCCTTGCAGGTTGTTTTCTGGACACAAAGTCTGAAATCTAGTAGGACTGGTGAACTCACCTTCCCTGTGTCCTCCAGCTCCTGTCTACAGGTCTTTCCCTGCGTAGTTCCTGTGCCGGCCATGAATTCTCATTTCCTCTCTCGAAATTCACCAGTTCTCCATGTCTAGCCCTGCCACTGGGAGTCTCCAGGACGGCTAATGCTTCCAGAGCATCTCTCTGGACCCTTCTTAATTGAAGGTTAATCTCGTCTCTATTATTTGTCACCTTTTGATGTGCCTAGGCTCATTTCCTCAACTAAGACTATACAGTCCTAGAGGGCATGGATATTTCACCTCCAGCACAAAGCTCTGGAGTTTAATGAATTACTAGCAGCTTGGAATGCTGTTACTTACAAGTCGGTTTCATTGCAAGCCGACCTTGAAGATCTCAGGCTTGAACATTTTGATAATACCAGCACCAAGTGTACTCGAAATTAACAAGCTGGCACATCAGGAAACATTTCTCCTTGACCGATTTTTCCTGCGTAGTCAGTGTAGTGTAGTGGGAAGGCCTCTCATGGGGAGTTGAGAGATTGGGTGCTAATCTCACCTCTTTTGGAAACTAGCTAAGGTGCTTCTCATGAGTGAACCTGCTTCCCTGGCACTCAGTTTCTTTAAGCTGTGCATTTTGGAGGATATCATAATTCCACCTTGAATTAATGAAGAAAGGGCAAGGCTGGGGCTGGGGGGCACTTTCCTGAAAATGCGGTCCAAGTTTACACTTCTGCCCCTTTTTTCCTCTATTTGTTTTCTTTGGGTAGGCTATAGCCTCCTCCCTTTCTCTCTCTCTTCTTTTTTCCCTTTAAGTGTCAGTAAATCTGATAACGATCTCTCTTTCCTTTCATTCCTTCCCTTCTAACCACACTTTGGCTTGTTCTCCTTAGATAAACATTTCTCATGCTGTGAGTGCTATACATGCAAGCTCCAGCTTACTTTGCTTTCAGAATCTCTTGTTTAAAAAAAAAAAGGAAGAAAGAAATGAACTCTCAGCCTCGAGATACATCTTTCTTGTAATTTAACATTGCATTTCCACTCAAGAGTGCCAAGTCTTTAAAAAGCATGACCTCATTCATCTCTCATCCCCTATCAGCTCCTGGGTCTTCTGGAGGTGGAGGTGCAAGTGGAATGACCACTGTGCCACCCCATTTTGCAGAGTGAGAAATCAAGACCCAGAGCCCACAGCGATTTGACTGAGGGAGGTCTGTGGGTCCTTGGCTAGTAGGGGAGCAGGATGTGGGGTTCCTGGTTTCCAGCCACTTCTCTAGCCATGGGCCTGGCGACAAGTTTTAACAGAATCTTAAAGAGGCAGATTGATTTCGATGCAGCCAAGAAAGGGTGCTGCCCTGGGGTTCAAGGAGGTGATGAGTGAGAGCAATGATGTGCTCTGACTGCAGACAGGTGAAGGTAAAAGGACTCACCCAGAGACTCTTCCAGAATGAAAAGAGAAAGCTCCACTGAGGCAAGACTAGCGGGGAGATAAAAAAGGATACGGATCACTTTGAGCTTTATTTATTGGTGTCCAGTCCTAAACACCAAGATGTATTTACTCCTTTCAGATCTCCCAACTTTGCCTTGAAACCTGACCGGGGAGATTTATTGTGATGCTAACGAAGCTCAAGGGCCTTTCACTTGCACAGGTGACTTCCAAGACCTGGGAGCGCCCTAGCAATGGTTTCACATGGCTGTATCTTTTTGTAAAATTTGCCAAAGTAAGATAGTCTTTTTCTTAGAGTCCCCCAAATTATACAAGCTTTAGGACTCAAAAAATCTGAATCTGTCCCTGGACCTGACCCCCAATGACACAATATCCATAGCTTTTGTGGCCCCAAGAAACCATTCCTCTTCCTAAATGGATCTGTGCTCCCTTAAACTGCTGACTATGCTTGTGCCTCCTCTGTGTTTACCGAGCAATTGCAATTCTTGTTCTTAAGGACAGAAGCTAGCCTCCTTTGAGCACTTCTTATGTAATCAATGCTTTCATAAACACCATCAAAGTCCAGACTCACCACATCTTACTTTTTCAAGATGGGGAAACAGGTTCGGGGAGGTCTGGTAACTTGGTGAAAATCCCAGGACTTGAACATGGCACAGCCCCCTGGGAACTCATCCTTTTTGCATAAGCAGGGGTATGCGGAAGGAAGAAAGAGGATTCTGGTCTAAAGGGAAAGCTCTTTCCTTCTTTGCTCGAGTCGCTCTTCTTTGTTTTCCTTTCCTGATCCCTTTCTCTCTTCTTTCTGTGATGGCAATCAATGCGTGTTTTCGGGTTCTGTGTTTTCTGCAAGGCTTTGGGATAGGCACCCCAAAAGGAAAAGGCAGTTCCTTGTAATTTAAAAGAGGGAGCACATTAACTACTCAAGTTGTTTGAACTTCGGACAGTAGAGAGATACACAGTGCTGATGGGTGTGGGACACAGCTGGCGGTTGAGGCAAGAGGAAAAAGGTGAGAGGAACCTCAGAGAAGATGTCGATAAGCTGAAGGCAACCAAGAAAGGTTTACACGGAACCTGTGACAAGAGCCCAGAGGAGAGGCAGAAAAAAATACACACAAGAAGCATTGTCCTGGCACCTGGGCAAGGGGGCGGGGTGGTACCACACTGAGTCCTGTGTTTTCTCAGAGCTGTGAGTCTCGCCTCTGGCATGGGTCAAAAGCAAGGAGGCTGCTTCAGGCTCAGGGTCCTGGGCTCCGCCCACTGAGTCCCTGACTCAGTAGTTTGTGATAGGGCCTGAGAGTCTGCATGTTCCCATGATGCCTCCCCCATGATGCCAATGCTGCTGGTCCAGGGCCACACTTTGAGTAGCACTGCTTTAGAAGACCCCACTCTGGGCCTCTTTGGGTCATGCCGCTCCTTATGGGGTCAAGAAGGTAGTGCCCACAGGGAGCTCTACTCATTATTCTGTGATAAACTATATGGGAAAGAATCTGAAAAAGAAGAGATACATATATATGTATAACTGAATCACTTTGCTGCACACCTGAAACTAACAACATTGTAAATCAACTATACTCCAATATAAAATAAAAATGTAAAAAAAAAGAAGGTAGTGCCCACTCATACGTTCTAGACTACCCTTTGGGTAGTTGGATTTGGGCATATTGGATTCTTTTCCTCATTTCCAGCACTTGGTGGGCCTCTTCTCTGGGTTTCTCTTCCCAAAGATGGACCGTCTCATTGATGGATGCACCCTCAGTCCTGATGGGGTGGCCATGGGATGACTATTCGCAGTGTGGACAGAACTCGGACCTGCAGACTTGTGTGTCCACACCTGTGCATGCCGGCCCCTCCCAGCTCAGATAAATCCAGGGGTAGGGACAGGTGGGGACAAGCCATGAGTCAGAATCCAGAGGCCAGGTTTCCCTCACCTCCAGGCTCCACGTGGAGCTCTGGGGTCCTGGGGATCTAAATCCAAGCGTGGCCTTGAGGTCATTATGAAGATGTATTTGTCAAGGGAAGAAAATAAAACATATTTGATATAATGGTTTGTTCATCTGATTTATGACTTTTAAATATTTGGACATTTGGTCCCTGGGACTCTATTTGTACGCTTGTTCCAGGTGCTTCAAATGTTAGAGGTGGGCCTGCAGATAAGAATAAGCCATACTGCATTACTTTTGTTGTTATTGTTGTTGGCAGTAATGGGATTTTTTTGGGGGGGGGTGGTTTTTTTTGTTTTTTAATTATTTATTTTATTTATTTATTTTTGGCTGTGGTGGGTCTTTGTCGCGGTGCGCGGTCTTTTCATTGCAGGTGGCTTCTCTTGTTGCAGAGCACGGGCTCCAGGCACCCGGGCTTCAGTAGTTGTGGCTTGCGGACTCTAGAGCGCAGGATCAGTAGTTGTGGCGCATGGCCCTAATTGCTCTGCGGCATGTGGGATCTTCCTGGACCAGGGCTCGAATCCGTGTTCCCTGAATTGGCAGGCGGATTCTTAACCACTGCGCCAACAGGGAAGCCCTACATTACTTTTATAAAAGAAAAAAGGGAGTCCTTTTTTTCTTTCCTCTCTCTCTCTCCACCTTGTTATAAACACAGAAATTCTTTCCTGGAGTGGGTGACTCCCTGAGATGTAGGGCTGCTTCTGCTGGAGACCGCATGCACGGGGAGCGTGGCAGTGTGCCAACCCGTGGTTGGAGCTAGCTACATGAGTTCTTGTTTTTGTCTCTTCTCTTCCCCTTCCAAAGCCAATGACTGCACAAACTGCTGGTATCAGCCAAGCATGGCCCACAGCTCCTTGCAGAAATGCTCAGAATAGGCAAAGCCTCTGAGATCATGAGGCACGACATTCTGAGTGCTGTGGGATAAGAGGTTGGGTATAGCATCTTAGGGTCTATTTCAAATCTTATCACAACTGGGGCTTCCAACAGGTGGCTGTGGGCTTGTCCAATAGAAAGGTTTCAAACAGAAGAAGAATTTTTATTTTTTAAAATTTTTATTGGAGTATAGTTGCTTTACAATATTGTGCTAGTTTATACTGTGCAACAAAGTGAATCAGCTATATGTATACATACATCCCCTTGTTTTTGGAGTTCCTTCTCATTAGGTCACCAAAGAGCACTGAGTAGAGTTCCCTGTGCTATACAGCAGGTTTTCATTAGTTATCTATTTTATACATGGTATCAATAGTGTATATATGCCAATCCCCATCTCCTAATTCATCTGCCCCCCACCCCCTTGATATCCATGTTTGTTTTCTACACCTGTATCTCTATTTCTGCTTTGTAAATAAAATTGTCTATACCAATGTTTTCAGATTCCACATATATGCATTAATATACAATATTTGTTCTTCTCTTTCTGACTTACTTCACTGTGTATGACAGTCTTTAGGTAAATCCATGTCTCTAAAAATGACCCAGTTTCATTCCTTTTTATGGCTGAGTAATATTCTATTGTATATATGTACCACATCTTCTTTATCCATTCCTCTGTTGATGGACATTTAGGTTGATTCCATGTCCTGGCTATTGTAAATAGTGCTGCAATGAACATTGTGGTGCATGACTGTTTTTGAATTATGGTTTTCTCTGGGTATTTGCCCAGTAGTGGGATTGTTGGGTCATATGGTAATTCTATTTTTAGTTTTTCAAAGAACCTCCATACTGTTCTCCATAGTGGCTGTATCCATTTACATTCCCACCTACAGTGCAAGAGGGCTCCCTTTTCTCCACACCTTCCTCAGAATTTATTGTTTGAAGATTTTTTGGTGATGCCCATTCTGACCAGTGTGAGGTGATACCTCATTGTAGTTTTGATTTGCATTTCTCTAATAATTAGTGATGTTGAGCATCTTTTCATGTGCCCATTGGCTCTCCATATGTCTTCTTCAGAGAAATGTCTATTTAGGTCTTCCACCCATTTTTTGATTGGGTTGTTTTTTTTTTAATATTGAGCTGCATGAGCTGTTTGTATATTTTGGAGATTATTCATTTGTCAGTTGCCTTGTTTGCAAATATTTTCTCCCATTCTGAGGGTTGTCTTTTCATCTTATTTATGGTTTCCTTAACTGTGCAAAAGCTTTTAAGTTTAATTAGGTCCCATTTGTTTATTTTTGTTTTTATTCTCATTACTCTGGCAGGTGGGTCAAAAAAGATCTTGCTACACTTTATGTCAAAGAGTGTTCTGCCTATCTTTTCCTCTAAGTGTCTTATAGTGTCTGGCCTTCCAGAGGTTGGGTACAGCATCTTAAGGTCTATTTCAAATCTTATCACAATTGGGACTTCCAGCAGGTGGGTGTGGGCTTGTCCAATGGAAAGGTTTCAAACAGAAGAAGAATTTTTAAAAATTTTTAATATTTTTTGATTGAAGTATAGTTGATTTACATTGTATTAATTACTGCTGTACAGCAAAGTGATTCAGATATATATATATCAATGTATATATATATATATATATCAATACATTCTTTTTTAAAAAATATTCTTTTCCATTATGGTTTATCATACGATATTGAATATAGCTCTCTATGCTATACAGTAGGACCTAGTTGTCTATCCATTGTATGTATAGAAGCTTACATCTGCTAACCCCAACCTCCCACTCCATCTCCCCCCAACCCCTTCCCCCTTGGCAACCACCAGTCTGTTCTCTATGTCTGTGATTCTTTCAAACAGAAGAATTTGTAAACACTGAAGACACATGGAGGTCCTATGGGGCCACGTGATGACTGGCAAAAACTCAGAAAGTTCCTGGGGATTGATCAGTGGTTCTAAAATTTTGATGGGCACCAGCTTGCCTTGAAGCTTGTTCATCCTGCAGACCCCTTGGGCCCCACCACAGAGGTTGTGATGCAGTAAAACGGGAGCAGAAAACAAGATTTGACATGTTAACAAATGCTTCAGATCCTATTGCAAGTGGTTTGTGAAACCCGGTGGAGAGCTTGCTGTCATGTTCATAGGAGGATATTGCTTTTAGCCAAAGAATAGCTTTTTCTGAAGAAGACAGAGGAGACTTTTGGGCACATCAGAGCCCCCCTTGTGGTTACCAACATGAACTCTGGCCCCAGACCATGTTCAAATCCCAGCTCCACTATCTCCTAGCTGTGTAACCTTGGACAAGTTATCTAACCAATCTAAGCCTAGTTTTCTCATCTGTAAAATGAGAAACGTTCTCGCAGGGCTGTTCTGAGGACCACATAAGTTAACAGTGTCTGGCACTATTTGCTATTATTAGTATTACCTACTGTTATTATTCCTCATAGGGGGATATTTGGTAGCAATGGAGTTTTTGCCGGAATACTGATTTTAGTGGATTTCTGAAGAAAACAGTGCTGAAGGAGTGAGTAAACATAAAATGTAGGAAGCTACTGGGGACGTGAAAGTAATTAGTGGAGCAGTGTACTTTCTTTCTCTAGCTGGATGTGGGCAAGTACAGTGCAAATCCTGCTCAACCAATGAAAGGCTCCTTCCAGACCAGGGTTACCTATACTAATTGTCCAAACACAATGCTTCCCTTCTGCTTCCAGGCAGTGAGGTCTCGTTAATGTGATAGAGGGAATCTTCCAGAAAGCGCCACATTCAACATCAGCACACCTGCTTCATACACCCTGAGCTCCAAATGGAGAAAAGAAGCAAAAAAAAATTGATTTAAATTATGCAGGTGGAGGGTAATTAAATATTGATATAATAATTATTAAATTATGCAGGTGTCGGGTAGGTTTATAGGAAACTTCTGGAATCACCGCAGGAGTGGTGTAAACAATGAAAAACCCTGCACGGGGCCCCGAGCTGGAAGACAATGCTGTGAAGTTACGGTTGAACTGGGCAGCTGCTGAAGTTCACGTTCATCTGGAGGTAGATGTCTCTCTGGATGAGTTCATCCAAACCAAGAGCTAGGCTTCCCCCAAAAAACACAAGTACACAGAAGAGAAGCCACTCTTCTCAGGCAGTCCTAAGAATTAAAAGAAAATAGTCAAAGTGGAAAATGTGGGGAATCTCCCAAAGAATCCTCTTTTCATTTAAAACTATAATCTTCAACAATAGCATTTTCATTTCTAAAGTCACATTTATGATTTCAGAGCCATAAAGAAGTGGCCCTGAAATGAACAAATGGTTCAGAGAAGTGCATGAGGCAAGGTCTGAGGGATTGTGATGGGAGCCATCCCAGGTCTGGACCAGAAATGTGTTTGTAGATGGTAGCCGGGATAGTCAGACTCATCACAGCTAGTTTGTTGGAGGAAAATTTGAGTTCCAAAGCAGTGAATTTTTATGTTTGACCATTTTGTCACTTGTGTCACTAAAAAAGAATGGGCCAGATGGTGGTCTCTAGTATGTTTTTCACAGTGTAGCGTCTGCAGAGGGATTTACCTTCATTGGCTATTAACAAGCAGTCTGAACAGCTTAAATGAGAGTCCAGTGTTGAAAGGCAAGAAATCCAAATGCTGCAATGTCCTTTAATTTCAAATCTCAGATGAACTTAAATGTTCAGTTTTAAAAGTCACAGTTGACAGTCATAGCCAATGGAGAAGATGACATCTTCAAGTATCTGTTCAAATGAGCCATTTTTTCTTCTCTCCGTAAAATGCAAAAAAATTATGGTTAGACCTAAGAGTTCTGATGTGTTGGCATTCAGTGTTTTGACTTTGGTTTTGTGAGTTTTGACTTTTTTTTTTCATTGATGTATAGTTAATGTACAATATTATGTTAGCTTCAGGTGTACAACGTAGTGATTGGACATTTAAATACGTTACAAAATGATCACTCATAATTCTGGTAACCACTTGTCACCATACAAAATCTTTTTGATTTTTTAAGATTAGATAGTTTAGAGGCTCTCAAACTTGAAAGAGCTTCAGAACCACCTGGTTGTGTGTGTGTAGGGGGGCTTGTTAAAATACAGATTGCTGGGCCCCATCCTCAGGATTTCTAATTTAGTAGAAATTTGCATTTCTAACAAGTTCCCAAGTAGAAGTTCCCAACTTCCCAGCAAGTTCTCTGCTGTGTGTATGGGGACCACACACAGTCTGAAGATCACTGTTCTAATACATCCTCCAGTTCAATTGCACTCAATTTAGTTTTAAGTCCTAAATTCTTCTGAGAATCTGATGAAAGCCATAGACCTTTTCCTCAGAAGAAGCACCCAGCTAAACATAGACACTTATAATTTTAGAGAATTTATCCCTAAGGGATTCCAAGAGTCTTTGCATAAAAGCTCTTGTCCTGTCTAGAGCTGAGGTCAGCAAACTTTTTCTGTAAATGTCCAGATAGTAAATATTTTAGATTTTATGGGCCATACAGACCCTGCTATAACTACTCAAGTCTGCCATTGTAGTGGGAAGGCAGCCATAGACAATATGTAAATGAATGGGCATGGCTGTTTTCCAAAAAACTCTATTTACAGAAACAGATGATGTGCAGTATTTGGCCCAAGGGCTGTAGCTTGCCAACCCTTAGTCTAGAGTATGGATTTTAGAATCAGATCTACATGGGTCATTAACTGTGCAACCTTGGGGTCAGCTCTTAACCTATGACAGCTTTGTTTTCCTCATCTGTAAAATGGCATGTAGTGACTCTTGCTATATTGTGTTGAAAATTAACTGAGATAATCCACCCAGAGTTCCAAGCATTTCCCTTAAATGTTGTAAGTTTGATATTTAATAATATTAATAATAGTAAATGGATAAATGCTAGGGTGAAGGCCCTCATGAACCATACAGGCATCGGACAATATTAGTTATTGTTATTCTTGTTAAGCAGACAGTGTGCATGAGAATTACCCAAATACAAATGAAGAACTGGGAATGTGGTATTTTGTTCTAGAATTGTGAAATAAGAGGGATGGATGTCTAGTGAGGCCCTATGTGTCCTAGCCACTGTCTTTCTCTCCAAACTCATCCAGCCACTGTACTGACACTCTGATCACCTCCTGTCTGTGTGATCTTCAAATAACCTCCCTTTTCCCTGCAATGTTCCTTCTTCTTCCTACCCCATCCTTCAGGCCTCTGTTTGTATCACTTCCTCCAAAGTGTTGGTCATGTAGGACTTGTTCTTTTCCTCTGTGACACTTATTAGACTTTGTACTTATTTTCTTGTGAATTTACTTGATTCTTGAATGTCTTCCGCATTAGAACTCTAGACTTTTTGAGGTCTGGACCATATCTGTTTTGGTCATCACTGTACAGCTGAAATTAAGCACTAGGCCTGGCACTCAGTGGATGCTCAAGAAACATTTAATGAATGAGTGAGCCAATTTTACCCAAGGTTATTTTTGGCTCAAAGCAAAATAATGACACTTTACCTTTGGAGCCCTCTATTAATGCTCTTATATTTAGGTAGAGGTGGGGAAGGTGAGGCAGGGGTGGGGAGCTCTCTTATTCCGGCAGTTCTGTGCTTATGTTGATTTCTGTGTCATTACGTTCCCTCACCTACCATAAATGTAGATCTTCAGTGCTCTCCCCCGATTGTCTTATCATAGAGCCATATCTCAAACAATGCTACTCAATGGTGATGGACCTTCTTTTTCTTAATTGACGTATAGTTGATTTACAATGTTGTGTTAGTTCAGGTGTACAGCAAAGTGATGCAGTTATACATGTATGTATGTATATATATATATTCTGTTTCATATTCTTTTCCTTTATAGGTTATTACAAGATATTGAATATCTTATAATAACTGCTATACAGTAGGACCTTATTGTTTATCTGTTTTATGTATAGTAGTGTGTATCTGCTAATCCCAAATGCCCAATTTATCCCTCCCCCCACCTTTCCTCTTTGGTAACCATAAATCTGTTCTCTATGTCTGAGTTTGTTTCCATTTTGTAAATAAGTTCACTTGTATCATATTTTAGATTCCACTTATAAGTGATATCATATGGTATTTGTCTTTGTCTTATCTACTTAATATGATTATCTCTAGGTCCATCCAGGTTGCTGCCAATGGCAATATTTCATTCTTTTTTATGGCTGAGTAATATTCCATTGTGTGTGTGTATGTGTGTGTGAGGGGGCTACTTTATTGGTGAGGGGGCTTCTTGTCCAGGAGTAGTTGGTTTTAACAGAGAATTTGGGGGATGCAAAGCCTTAACACCAGAGTGGAGCTCTTCAATGGTGGACTTCTAGGCTGAGGTGGGTGGATGTGTGGGATAAATTGTGGAAGAGGAGCCACGGCTGAAATCCTTCAAATGCCATCCCATTGTCAGCTGTCTGCTCTGAAGCAGCATTGGGCAAATGTTTGGATCTGAGAGAGGTATTTGCTACTGCTACATGAAAACCTCACTTAATTCCCCAAACATATTGATATAAAATGTATTTTGTGACACTAATTCAGTACTGGTGGCTTCTTTTCCTCCTCCCCCTCCCCCTCCCCCTCCCCTCCCTCTCCCCCTTCTTCTTATTCTTCTACTTTCTAATGATTTAAGCTCTTATTCCTAGTTATGGTGGGGGAAGAGAAAGATACAGAGAGTAACCATGGCTAACAATGGCCTCAGATCTATTGGTAAACTCGGGAGCTCCTCTAACTGCCTAATTGACTTGGGCCAAAACCTTTTACAAAAAGAAATGAGCTTAAAATGTAATCACCAACAGTGAGGGTTGGAACAGTATAGCAGAAGATCTTGGAATGACACGTCTGGTCCCCTGGGCTCCTCTCTGATACTATCCATAGCTTTGATAGTGCTGTGTGCTCTAACAGGGCTTCCCTTAACGTTCCAGCTGGGCATCCATACACTTTTTCACCTCATATATTTCTTCAAAGCTGTGGGAGCCTATTCAGCCAGTACATAGAGACAGCATCCTATGCTAGTGGAGCACAGTCAACACCCCAGGGCAACACTCAATGAATGGGGTGTGGGAGCTAGTGCGCCAGCCTCCTGGACTTTGAAAAGACAATTCTGGGAGGTATTGTGTATGTTTCTCAGAGGTCCCAGTGGAGCTGGTCCCCACTGTCTGCATCAGCGACCTCAATAACCCACCTTTATAGAGCTTTCCTTTTCCCAGTCTCATTCTCTCATTCCCTCACTCATCCTTTTGCTCATTTATTATTTGTTTTGCTTTCATGATGGGGGGGCATCTCCCATAAAAGCCCCCTACATCCAAGCCTTTTCTCAGCCGCAGCTTTTGGAGGAAATTAACTTAAGACAAGGGATGGTGTGGGGGAGACCTTCAAGATGGCGGAAGACTAAGACACGGAGATCACCTTCTTCCCCCCAAATACATCAGAAATACATCTACACGTGGAACAACTCCTAAAGAACACCTACTGAACGCTGGCAGAAGACCTCAGACTTCCCAAAAGGCAAGAAACTCCCCACGTACCTGGGTAGGGCAAAAGAAAAAAGAAAAACCAGAGACAAAAGAATAGGGACGGGACCTGCACTTCGGGGAGGGAGCTGTGAAGGAGGAAAGGTTTCCACACCCTAGGAAGGCCCTTCACTGGCGGAGACAGGGGGTGGTCGGGGGTAAGCTTTGGAGCCATGGAGGAGAGCGCAGCAATGGGGGTGCGGAGGGCAAAGCGGAGAGATTCCCGCACAGAGGATCGGTGCCGACGGGCACTCACCAGCCCGAGAGGCTTGTCTGCTCACCCGCCAGGGCGGGCGGGGCTGGGAGCTGAGGCTCAGGCTTCGGTCGGAGCGCAGGGAGAGGACTGGGGTTGGCGGCGTGAACACAGCCTGAAGGGGGCTAGTGTGCCACAGCTCGCTGGGAGGGAATCCGCGAAAAAGTCTGCACCTGCCTAAGAGGCAGGAGACCATTGTTTTGGGGTGTGTGAGGAGAGTGGATTCAGAGCACTGCCTAAAGGAGCACCAGAGACGGGCAAGAGCTGTGTCTATCAGCGCAGACAACAGAGACGGGCATGAGACGCTAAGGCTGCTGCTGCCGCCACCAAGAAACCTGTGTGCGAGCACAGGTCATTATCCACACCTCCCCTCCCAGGAGCCTGTGCAGCCTGCCACTGCCAGGGTTCCGTGATTCAGGGACAACTTCCCCAGGAGAACACACGGCACACCTCAGGCTGTTGCAATGTCACGCTGGCCTCTGCCGCCGCAGGCTCACCCCGCACTACGTGCCCCTCCCTCCCCCCGGCCTGAGTGAGCCAGAGCCCCTGAAGCAGCTGCTCCTTTAACCCCGTCCTGAGCGAAGAATAGATGCCCTCAGGCGACCTACATACAGAGGCGGGGCCAAATCCAAAGCTGAACCCCAGGAGCTGTGCGAACAAAGAAGAGAAAGGGAAATCTCTCCCAGCAGCCTCAGGGGCAGTGGACTAAATCTCCACAATCAACTTGATGTACCCTGCATCTTTGGAATACATGAATAGACAACAAATCATCCCGAAACTGAGGCAGTGGACTTTGGGAGCAACTGCAGACTTGCTGTTTGCCATATGTGACTGACTGGTTTCTGGTTTTATGTTTATCTTAGTTTAGAATTTAGAGTTTATTATCATTGGTAGATTTATTTATTGATTTGGTTGCTCTCTTCCTTTTATTTTTATATATATTTTTTATAATTATTATTTTTTTGCTTTTACTCTTTTTCTGAGTGTGTATGTGTATGTTTCTTTGTGTGATTTTGTCTGTAGAGCTTTGCTTTTAACATTTGTCCTAGGGTTCTGTCTGCTCTTGTTTTGTCTTTAGTATAGTTTTTAGTGCTTGTTATCATTGGTAGATTTGTTTTCTGGTTTGGCTGTTCTCTTTGTCCTTTCTTTTTCCTTTTTTTATTACTTTTTAATTTTTTATAATTATTTTTATTTTTTATTTAAAAAATATTATATCTTTATTTTTCTTTCTTCCTTCCTTCCTTCCTTCCTTCCTCCCTTTTCTTCTGAGCCATGTGGCTGACAGGATCTTGGTGCTCTGGCCAAGTTTCAGACCTGTGACTCTGATGTGGGAGAGCTGAGTTCACGACATTCGACTACCAGAGACCTCCAGGCTCCACATAATAACAAACGGTGAAAGCTCTCCCAGAGATCTCTGCCTCAATGCTAAGACCCAGCTCCATTCAACGACCAGCAAGCTGCAGTGCTGGACACCGTATGACAAAAAACTAGCAAGACAGGAACGCAATGCCACTCATTAGCAGGGAGGCTGCCTAACATCATAATAAGGTCACAGAGGCCTCAAAACACCACTGGACATGGTCCAGCCCACCAGGAAAACAAGTTTCAGCCTCATCCACCAGAAAACAGGCACTAGTCCCCTCCACCAGAAAGCCTACACAACCCACTGAACCAACCTTAGCCACTGGGGGCAGACACCAAAAACAATGGAAACTACGAACATGCAGCCTGCAAAAAGGAGACCCAAACACAGTAAGTTAAGCAAAATGAGAAGACAGAGAAACACACAGCACATGATGGAGCAAGGTAAAAACCAACCAGACCAAACAAATGAAGAGGAAATAGGCAGTCTACCTGAAAAAGAATTCAGAGTAATGATAGTAAAAATGATCCAAAATCTTGGAAATAGAATTGAGAAAATGCAAGAAACGCTTAACAAGGACCAGGAAGAACTAAAGAGCAAACAAACAATGAGGAACAACATGATAAATGAAATTAAAAATTCTCTAGAAGGAATCAATAGCAGAATAACTGAGGCAGAAGAACTGATAAGTGACCTGGAAGATAAAATAGTGGAAGTAAGTATTGCAGGGCAGAATAAAGAAAAAAGAATGAAAAGAATTGAGGAGTCTAAGAGACCTCTGGGACAACATTAAATGCACCAACGTTTGAATTATAGGGGTCCCAGAAGAAGAAGAGAAAAAGAAAGGGACTGAGAAAATATTTGAAGGGATTATAGTTGAAAACTTCCCAAATGTGGGAAAGGAAATAGTCAGTCAAGTCCAGGAAGCACAGAGAGTCCCATACAGGATAAATCCAAGGAGAAACACACCAAGACACATATTAAACAAAATATCAAATATTAAATACAAAGAAAAAATATTAAAAGCATCAAGGGAAAAACAACAAATAACACACAAGGGAATCCCCATAAGGTTAACAGCTGATATTTTAGCAGAAACTGCAAGCCAGAAGGGAGTGGCAGGACATATTTAAAGTGATGAAAGGGTAAAACCTACAAACAAGATTACTCTACCCAGGAAGGATCTCATTCAGATTCGACAGAGAAATTAAAACACTTACAGACAAGCAAAAGTTAAGAGAATTCAGCACCACCAAACCAGCTTTACAACAAATGCTAAAGGAACTCCTTTAGGCAGGAAACACAAGAGAAGGAAAAGACCTACAATAACAAACCCAAAACAATTAAGAAAATGGGAATAGGAACATACATATTGATAAATACCTTAAATGTAAATGGATTAAATACTCCCACCAAAAGACATAGACTACATAAATGGATATAAAAACAATACCCATATATATGCTGTCTACAAGAGACTCCCTTCAGACCCAGGGAAACATACAGACTGAAAGTCAGGGGATGGAAAAAGATATTCCATGAAAATGGAAATCAAAAGACAGCTGGGGGGCTTCCCTGGTGGTGCAGTGGTTGAGAATCTGCCTGCCAATGCAGGTGACACGGGTTCAAGCCCTGGTCTGGGAAGATCCCATATGCCATAGAGCAACTAGGCCTGTGAGCCACAACTACTGAGCCTGCGCATCTGGAGCCTGTGCTCCGCAACAAGAAAGGCTGTGATAGTGAGAGGCCCGCGCACCGCGATGAAGAGTGGCCCCCGCTTGCTGCAACTAGAGAAAGCCCTCTCACAGAAATGAAGACCCAACACAGCCAAAAATAAATAAATAAATATATAAATAAATAAAAATGTCTCCAGATATTTAAAAAAAGAAAGCTGGAGTAGCAATTCTCATATCAGAAAAAATAGACTTTAAAATAAAGACTATTATAGGAGACAAAGAAGGACACTACATAATGATCAAGGGAACAATCCAAGAAGGAGATATAACAATTGTAATTATGTACCCAGCAATGACACACCTTAATACATAAGGCAAATGCTAACAGCCATAAAAGGGGAAATCGACAGTAACACAATTATAGTAGGGGACTTTAACACCCCACTTTCAACAATGGTCAGATCACCCAAAATGAAAATAAACAAGGAAACACAAGCTTTAAATGATACATTAAACAAGATGTACTTAATTGATATTTATAGGCCATTCCATCCAAAAACAAGATAATACACTTTCTTCTCAATTGCTCATGGAACATTATTCTGTATAAATCATATCTTGGGTCACAAATGAAGCCTTGGTAAATTTAAGAAAACTGAAATCATATCAAGTACCTTTTCTGACCACAATGCTATGAGACTAGATATCAATTACAGGAAAAATCTGTAAAAAATACAAATACAGGGAGGTTAAACAATACGCTACTTAATAGCCAAGAGATCACTGAAGAAATTAAAGATGAAATAAAAAAATACCTAGAAACAAATGACAATGAAAACACAATGACCCAAAACCTATGGGATGCAGCAAAAGCAGTTCTAAGAGGGAAGTTTATAGCAATACAATCCTACCTCAAGAAACAAGAAACATCTCAAATAAACAACCAAACCTTACACCTAAAGCAATTAGAGAAAGAAGAACAAAAAATCCCCAAAGTTAGCAGAAGGAAAAACATCATAAAAATCAGATCAGAAATAAATGAAGGAAACGATAGCAAAGAGCAATAAAACTAAAAGCTGGTTCTTTGAGAAGATAAACAAAATTTATAAACCATTGGCCAGACTCATGAAGAAAAAAAGGGAGAAGACTCAAATCAATAGAATTAGAAATGAAAAAGGAGAAGTAACAACTGACACTGCAGAAATACAAAGGATCATGAGTGATTACTAGAAGCAACTATATACCAAAACACTGGACAACCTGGAAGAAATGGACAAATTCTTAGAAAAGCACAACGTTATGAGATGGAACCAGGAAGAAATAGGAAATATACACAGACCAATCACAAGCACTGAAATGGAGACTGTGATTAAAAATCTTCAAACAAACAAAAGCCTAGGACCAGATGGCTTCACAGGCGAATTCTATCAAACATTATTTTTTAAACATTTTTATTGGAGTATAATTGTTTTACAGTGGTGTGTTAGTTTCTGCTTTATAACAAAGTGAATCAGCCATATATATATATTTCCCCATATCTCTTCCCTCTTGCATCTCCGTCCTACCCTCCCTATCCCACCCCTCTAGGCAGTCATAAAGCACTGAGCTGATCTCACTATGCTATGTGGCTGCTTCTCACTAGCTATCTATTTTGCATTTGGTAGTATATATAAGTCCATGCCACTCTCTCACTTTGTCCCAATTTACCCTTCCCCCTCTCTGTGTTCTCAAGTCCATTCTCTACATCTGCGTCTTTTTTTCCTGTCCTGCCACTAAGTTCTTCAGAACCTTTTTTCTTTTTTTTTGATTCCATATATATGTGTTAGCATACGGTATATGTTTTTCTCTTTCTGACTTATTTCACTCTGTATGACAGACTCTGGGTCCATCCACCTTATTACAAATAGTTCAATTTCATTTCTTTTTGTTTTGTTTTGTTTTTTTGTTTTTTGTTTTTGTTTTTGTTTTGTGGTATGCAGGCCTCTCACTGTTGTGGCCTCTTCCGCTGCGGAGCACAGGCTCCGGATGTGCAGGCCCAGCGGCCATGGCTCACGGGCCCAGCCGCTCCACGGCATGTGAGATCCTCCTGGATCGGGGCACGAACCTGCGTCCCCTGCATTGGCAGGTGGACCCCCAACCACTGCGCCACTGGGGAAGCCCCAATTTCGTTTGTTTTTATGGCTGAGTAATATTCCATTGTAAATATATGCCACATCTTCTTTATCCATTCATCTGTTGATGGACACTTAGGTTGCTTCCATGTCCTGGCTATTGTAAATAGAGCTGCAATGAACATTGTGGTATGACTCTTTTTGAATTCTGGTTTTCTCAGGGTATATGCCCAGTAGTGGGATTGCTGGGTGGTATGGTAGTTCTATTTTTAGTTTTTTAAGGAACCTCCATACTGCTCTCCAGAGTGGTTGTATCAATTTACAATCCCACCAACAGTGCAAGAGGGTTCCCTTTTCTCCACACCCTCTCCAGAATTTATTCATTGTAGATTATTTGATGATGGTCATTCTGACTGGTGTGAGGTGATACCTCATTGTAGCTTTGATTTGCATTTCTCTAATGATTAGTGATGTTGATCATCCTTTCATGGGTTTGTTGGTAATCTGTATATGTTCTTTGGAGAAATGTCTATTTAGGTCTTCTGCCCATTTTTGGATTGTGTTGTTTGTTCTTTTGATACTGAGCTGCATGGGCTGCTTGTAACTTTGGGCGATTAATCCTTTGTCAGCTGCTTCATTTGCAAATATTTTCTCCCATTCTGAGGGTTGTCTTTTCATCTTGTTTATGGTTTCTTTTGCTGTGCAAAAGCTTTTAAGTTTTATTAGGTCCCATTTGTTTATTTTTGTTTTTATTTCCATTTCTCTAGGAGGTGGGTGAAAAAGGATCTTGCTGTGATTTATGTCATAGAATGCTCTGCCTATGTTTTCCTCTAAGAGTTTTATAGTGTCTGGCCTTACATTTAGGTCTTTAATCCGTTTTGGCTTTATTATTTTGTATGGTGTTAAGGAGTATTCTAATTTCATTCTTTTAAATGTGGCTGTCCAGTTTTCCCAGCAACACTTATGGAAGAGGCTCTCTTTTCTCCATTGTATATTCTTGCCTCCTTTATCAAAGATAAGGTGACCATATGTGTTTGGTTTTATCTCTGGGCTTTCTATCCTGTTCCATGGATCTATATTTCTGTTTTTGTGCCACTACCATACTGTCTTGATTACTGTAGCTTTGTAGTATGGTTTGAAGTCGGGGGTCTGATTCCTCCAGCTCCATTTTTCTTTGTCAAGATAGCTTTTGCTTTTCAGGGTCTTTTGTGTTTCCATACAAATTGTGAAATTTTTTGTTCTTTTTCTGTGAAAAATGCCATTGGTACTTTGATAGGTATTGCATTGAATCTCTAGATTGCTTTGGGTAGTATAGTCATTTTCACACTGTTGATTCTTCCAATCCAAGAACATGGTATGTGTCTCCATCTGTTTGTATCATCTTTAATTTCTTTCATCAGCGCCTTATAGTTTTCTGCGACAGGTCTTTTGTCTCCTTAGGTAGGTTTATTCCTAGGTATTTTATTTTTTTTGTTGCAGTGGTAAATGAGAGTGTTTCTTTAATTTCCCTTTCAGATTTTTCATCATTAGGGTATAGGAATGCCAGAGATTTCCATGCATTAATTTTGCATCCTTCTACTTTACCAGATTCATTGATTAGCTCTAGTAGTTTTCTGGTAGCATCTTTAGGTTTCTCTATGTATAGTATCATGTCATCTGCAAACAGTGACAGCTTTCCTTCTTCTTTTCCAATTTGGATTCCTTTTATTTCTTTTTCATCTCTGATTGCTGTGGTTAAAACTTCCATAACACAGTTGAATTTTTGTGGTGAGAGTGGGCAGCCTTGTCTTGTCCCTGATCTTAGAGGAAATGGTTTTAGTTTTTCACCACTTAGAATAATTTTGGCGGTGAGTTTGTCATATATGGCCTTTATTATGTTGACCTAAGTTCCCTCTGTGCTTATTTTCTGGAGGGTTTTTTTTTTTTATCATAAATGGTGTTGAATTTTGCTAAAAGCTTTTTTGCATCTATTGATATCATCATATGGTTTCTATCTTTCATTTTTTTGATATGGTGAATCACATTGATTGATTTGCATATATTTAAGAATCCTTGCATTCCTGGGATAAACCCCACTTGATCATGGTGTATGATTCTTTTAATATGCTGTTGGATTCTGTTTGCTAGTATTTTGTTGAGGAGTTTTGCATCTACATTCATCAGTGATATTGGAGTGTAGTTTTCTTTCTTTGTGACATCTTTGTGTGGTTTTGGTATCAGGGTGACGGTGGCTTCATAAAATGAGTTTGGGTGTGTTTCTCCATCTGCTATATTTTGGAAGAGTTTGACAAGGATGGTTGTTAGCTCTTCTCTAAATGTTTGATTGGGAGAGAGACCTTCAAAATGGTGGATGAGTAAGACGTGGAGATCACCTTCCTCCTCACAAATACATCAGAAATACATCTACATGTGGAACAACTCTTACAGAACACCTACTGAATGCTTGCAGAATACCTCAGACTTCACAAAAGACAAGAAACTCCCCACGTACCTGGGTAGGGCAAAAGCAAAAAGAAAAAACAGGGGCAAAAAATAGGGACGGGACCTGTTTCTCTGGGAGGCAGCTGTGAAGGAGGAAACATTTCCACACCCAGGAAGCCCCTTCACTGGCAGAGATGGGAGGTGGTTGGAGGAGAAGCTTCAGAGCCACAGAGGAGAGCGCAGCAACAGTGGTGCAGAAACTAACACCCCATTGTAAAGCAATTATACTCCAATAAAGATGTTGAAAAAAAAAATACAACCTGATTTAAAAATAGGCAGAAAACCTGAATAGACATTTTCCCAAAGAAGACATACAGATAGCCAAAAGGTACACGAAAAGATGCTCAACATCATTAATCATCAGAGAAACGCAAGTCAAAACCACAATAAGCTGTCACGTCTCACTGGTCAGAATAGCTATCATGAAAAAGAACACAAATAACCAGTGTTGGTGAGGATGTGTAGAAAAGGGAACGATTGTATACTGTTGATGGGAATGTAAATTGGTGAAGCCGCTGTGGAAAATAGTATGGAGGTTCCTCAAAAAACTAAAAATAGAACTACCATATGATCCAGCAATTTCCACTCGGGTATAAATCCAAAGAAAACAAAAACAGTTTTTCCTAAAGATATATGCAACCCAATATTCATAGCAGCACTATTTACAGTAGCCAAGATATGGAAACAATGTAAGTGTCCATCAACAGATGAATGGGTAAAGAAGATGTGGTATATATATGTACAGGAATACTACTCATCTAGAAAAAGATTGAAATTTTGCCATTTGTAACAACAAAGATGGACTTGGAGGGTATTATGCTCAGTAAAATAAGTCACACAGAGAAAGACAAATACTGCATAATATCACTTATATGTGGAATCTAAAAAATAAAAGAAACTAGTGAATATAAGAAAACAGAAACAGACTCACAAACATAGAGAACAAATTAGTGGTTACCAGTGGGGAGAGGAAAGCATGGGAGGGACAAGATAGGAGTAGGGGATTAGGAGGTACAAACTACCATGTATAAAATAAGTAAGCTACAAGGCTATATTGTACAGCACAGGGAATATAGCCAATATTTTATAATAAGTATAATTGGAGTATAACATTTAAAATTGACACTATGTTGTATCCCTGAAACTTTATTCTATTTCAGAATAAATTTCTTTATATTAAAAAAGTTGTTGATACATAAAGAAATGTGCCATTAAAAAGATATGTTAAAATGTGGAGGAAATGATTAAGACTGTCCACTGGATGTGGGAAGGGGACTGTTCTGTAAAGTCTTTTCATGATGCTATGTAATGACCAAGATAAATCTTGAAGAATCAGTAGATATTTTCCAGGCAGACAAAATAGTTGTGAGTGAAGAATGTTTCCGGAAGAGAAAGCCCTATTTATAAAAGCATAGTGGTGTGAATCATTCTTCATTAAAACAAAATTCATGCAACCAATGTTGACTGAGTTCCCACTAACTGCCAGGCTCTGGACCAATCAGGGAACAGCAGGAGTTCAGATTGGCTGGCATGCCGACAGCTGAAATGGGGTAGAAGTTCAGAGCATAGGCTCTGTTGTCGGAGTTGATTTCAAACCTCGGCTCCAAGTTGTACAAACTTGGGTAAGTTATTCAATCTCTTTGTGCCTTGGTTTCCTCATCCATCAATACGTGCAGTGAGTATACACGAGAAAATGTATGTAAAGCATTTTGCCCAGTGTCTGTGCGTGATCACGTCACCCACCAATACTTCTTTCATGTTGTTAATTTGGTATAAATGAGTACATATTACTTGTATGGATGTAGAAGATATTAAACCCTTGTAACCACACACACACACACACACACACACACACAAAGACAAGGGATGATCTAGTGGTGATGCAATGATCTTAAAATACTTTTGCATAACTTATTGTTTTTTCAAAGACAAAGGTGAAGAAAATGGCCTTGAACTGAAACATATGGAAAGATGGCTTTAGACTAGTATATCTGATGTGGTAGCCACTAGCCACATGTAGCTCTTGAGCACTTAAATGTGACTGAAGAACTGAATTTTTAATTTAATTTAATTTAACTTAACTAACTTAATTTAACTTAACTTTATATATATATATATATATACATATAATATATATATATATATATAATATATGTATGTATATAAACTCATTCTGGAGGTTTAAATAAATTTTGTGGCTGACTCTGCTAGTTCCTTACCCAAAAGATTCTTTTCCATTGTGGGTTATTACAAGATATTGAATATAGTTCCCTGTGCTTAACAGTAGGTCCTTGTTGGTTACCTATTTTATATGTAGTAGTGTGTATATGTTAACTCAAACCTCTTAATTTATCCTTCCCCCACTATCCCCTTTGGTAATCATAGTTTGTTTTCTATGTCTGTGAGTCTATTTCTGTTTTGTAAATAAGTTCATTTTTACCACTTCGCATTCTTGATATGGAATGGGGTCTCGGTCAGGAAATGCAGGTAATCCCATACCTCCTTCACCTCCAGCTGTGATGGACAATTGTGCTGAAAAGTTGCAGAGCTCCCTTGTAATGCACTTTCAAGCGTTTGGTGAATATTTGGGGATCCAAGTCTATTTCTTCCTACCGTGTACATCATCAGCTAACCGCAATACCCACACTTCTGCCACAGGAAAAAAGATATTTCACTCTCCCAGGCTTTCATTGAATAAAGAGATTTTTGGACTGAGCTCCTTAAAATATCAATGCTCCATATTACTCCCCAGTTACAGATATAAATCTTTATAACGGTACACTTTACAAGCACCACTCTGGAGTCTTTTCTGATTAGTAATCACAGTGTTTCCTTATTAGTACTGTAAAAAATGTAAAAGGCATAAACATTTTGCAATCTATCTGTTCTTTCTGTGTGGGCATAGATCAGGGGCTGCTTTAAGCATTCCTAATGGTTCGCCCATCACATTTTTTATGAGTTTATATGGGAAGAAAATTGTACCAGAAAACTGAATTCAATGACTGTCATTCTATGAATAAATTCTGTTATCTTTGATACTTGGGGTATAATAAAAACATACAAAAGTTAAATTTCAGCATCCTTGCAGAGTTATGTCAACTGTTTTTAATGTCAATAAGACACTGCTGTTCAACCAATGTTTTATCCCTCCAAAAAATACTGCTTGATTTTCAGGTTATGTTTTCATTAAAACAACTTGTTTTTAACAGTGAGATGCTGTGTATGTTTGCTAATCTATGTATACTACAAAGTCTGATCAAAATGAAGGGTTATAATTTCAAGACATGGAGCTCAGTAAAAATCCATCTATACTTTGGATGAAAGATTAAAATAAAAGTCAGATATCCATAAAATGTGTTTTATATAAGTTAGATCAGAAAATATCTTGGTAGAGTAACTTTGATCAAGCAGATTCTTTATATTTTTGTATTTACACACATCACCCTGTGATTAGAGGGCATATTTTACATTGCATCCTATAGGTATATTCTACAAATAAGATATTGATCTTTATGATCACCTATGAGATTAATAAAAAAAACTGCAATGATCTAAATAAAACAAAGTGCAGATTTCCTGAACTATCCAACTTCAATATTTGCAAATTGATTCACTGTGCTTCTTTTATAGGATAAAAACTCTAAGCAACTTCTTTAAGATATGGGAAGCCTGAAGCACAGAGAGTTTCACTACAGTATTGACCCACAGACTCTCAGCTGCTCATCCAAAGGTCTATAATTTTCCTTAGGGGAGGGGGTGGAATGTTGAATTTTTACCTCCGAAAGATCTAACCTATCTAAGTGGCCATTTCCTTAATGGCTTATTTGCTAAGATACAAGAAAACTGAAGTTAAAATCGCAAAGATGCTTAGGAATGTCAAAGCTCTGAACGCCCTCTGCTGCCTTCACTCCCACCCACCCCACATACCCTAATGAGTCCATACATATAAATTACAAACTAATGAAACATTGCAGGTATTTGCTAGTGATGTGGACACATCCCTCAGATTTCTGAGACCTTCTGCACTTAGTTATTAACATCTGGGACCTCAGGATTCCTATATTCTCTTAAGCTTTGCCTCAGGGAGGTTTCTGCCTCATTTCCTGGTCTCAGGCTAACCCTCAGACCCTCTGCATGTAGGAAAAGCAGGAAACGATTTGGACCGAAGTACATTTTGAGGTATGTAAACCAAATTTATTCCCAAGTCTAGTAGAGTTTTAAAAAAATTCTTTTTTTTTTTTTTTTGGTGAAATAAGTAGGTAATTGAAATAAAAGTGCCTCCCTGGCCAAATATATGTCAGATGACATGAATTCTCTATTTGTCTATGGAGACAGCTTCTGATCTTGACCACAAGCAAGATTTCCCAGAAAAATTGAAGTCATGGAAGGGAAGGCAGGCTCAGGAACAGGTCCACTAGGTGGGCTGTTGGAGTTTCATTAGACACACCTTAACCTCGTTTAGGGCATTCACCCAGTTTATTTTCATGACTGGGCTAAATCATCTTTTCTGGACCTACCCAGCCAGATGACTCCATGTGAGCAAATGAGTGTTTTGTTTTCTTTTAAAAGTGTACAAGGAGATGCTTATTTGTGAAGAAGTTTCCAGAGTTGACATCCTTGGAAGTTAATCCTGATTAATAGGTGCTTGGCTGTATAATTTTGGCTTTTGCTTGATATTGAGGTTCTGGCCTCCAGCCACCTGACAATTATCACCAAGTCTCAGGGCACACCTTGTAGACACCCCCGTGTGGGGGAGATGGCTTAATTGGATGGCATAAACAACACCTTATAACCAGGAAACACTCATTAAGCATCTCATCTCCCAGAATTTCACAATCCTCTCTCATTTTCCCATGTTCACTGGCACCACAAAGAGGTGTTTTGTCTTGCTTTGTTTTGTTTTGCTTTTGTATGATATTTGCTGAAGTTTTTCCTTGCTCTGGGGTGGTTGTCAGCATTAAGGAGAAAGTAGAATCGACATTACTTGAATGTTTTCACCCTGGAGAGGTTAAGCCAAGATGTCATGGTGGGGCTCACACTTAGACACACATTGGAACAATTGAGACTGGATCGTGGATAGTGAATGTTCTCAGAGTTATGTTTTTATTATTTTATTTTGATAAGCAGGAACAGCTCCATACAATTTCTCCACCAGCGTCTGGGAAATATCTCTACTGTGCATTCTCTTTAGATGCAACAATGTGAGGGTTTGAGGTTGAAGTATAAGAAATTTGATGGGGGTTTTCAAGATGGCAGTTATTTCAAATTTCACCTGAAACCCCTGGCACACAGATTTGCACAAATGGCATTTCTTGTGTAGACTACAATCAAATAAATGGCCTGACAGTGGAGGGAGACAGAGGCACCTTGGGCTTCTGGCTCCCCAGACTCTTCTGCCCTCTCTCTGATTCACAGAATGACCTGGGAGCGACTTTGAGGATATGGTCATATTTTTAACAAATTAGGGAAGTTAAGTTTCTACGAAGCACTTTCTATGTGTAGAGCACAGAGCTAGATGTTGTGAGGATAAAGCAACTTTATATAGGTCTTATTGCTAAAGAAATTCATAATCTAGTTGGAGAATTAGTGTCAGGTCTAACTTAAATACCTGTGAGTTTGCATCCAACGTGCAACGGTGATTTGCGAGACCAGGAAAGGACTCCAAATATATCACCTATACCAAGGTTAAAGCCAGCTCCAATTTCATCCTAACCCAACCTCAGCCTCAAACCTAACCTTTCCAAAAACAACAGTAGATCTCTTACACTGAGTACCTGGAACATGCTTGGCATTGTGATATGTTCTTAATAGATGTGATGTTATTTCGTTCTGAACTGTATTCGGCTTTGAGCCTGGTTTAGCTTTTCTGCCAGTTCAAATGCCAGGCAACCTCTCGTATAGGCTTGGGTTGAATTGGATGGCCACTCAAGGCACTAAACTGCTGCCCCAGATTTGCAACTGCATGTTCCCAAAGCCACCCAGAGAGCTGTCATCCAAGGCATCTACATGTTTTGGAAATTTGGTAAGGCTGGGAACAAAAGGAACGTGAAGTAACATCCTAGGATATTAGGGTGTCCCCTTCCTTCAGTCCCCAAAGGGCTCCTATCACCCTGATGAATTGTAAAGAGTAGAAAAGTTCTCTAATAATAGTCTCAACATGCTTCTTCTATGTCTGCAGCTTATTTACCAGAAGGGCTTCAGGATTCCCCTGTCTTTAAGGTCTCTTTGATTGTGGGCTCTGTGTGGGTGAGAAAGAGACAGAATTCTCTCAAGACTTGACTTGGATTTTGAATTCTGAATTTCTATCTGTACAGCTGCAAAGAACTACCTGACTGCCCCCCATCTCTGAAGTGTCAGCGCAGTTCAGAATGATAACTCTCCAAACACCATTAAGTCAAGACTACTGGTGTGTTCATTGAACCTGGCTTATCCCAAACCACAGATTTTTTCAGGAATAGAATTTGTGAAGTGTGCTCAGAATTATTTTTTTATTGGGGAGGAAAAAGCTCTATAAATTTGTGCCAAAATAGATCATATAGTTACTTTTGAAACTCTTCCTTTTGTTCTTGTTATTCCTACTAAAATATGGGGAGATACCCTAAGGATTCATCTGTGTGACATGGAAGAAGCACTCCCAGAGCTGTACTTTTAAAGGTCTTAATAGATTCCAAAGACTAGTTGAATGTTATATGCCACTTTTCATACATTTCTTTGCTTTCTTAGACAACCCTGAAAGACCAACATTAATAATTCTGCTTCAATAGAGTAACTGAGGCTCAGATGAGTTAAACAACGTGGCCAACTCTACACATCAGCCTCTTGGGCTCCTTCCACTAACACTTTGCTCCTTTTAAAGTTGTTTTCAACAAATCTCAGAAATCTTAGACATTGTGAAAATATACGAAAAGAAAAGTAATTTTATTTAAAAACTTCTCCAGCTTTATTGAGACAAAACTGACATATAACACTCTGTAAGTTTAAGGTGTACAATGTGTTAATTTGGTAACATGTATATTGCAGTATGATTATCACGGTAACCATTCATGTCCATCACGTCTCAAAACTACCGTTTCTTTTTTGTGGTGAGAGCATTCAAGACCTACTCTTTTAGCAACTTTCAAGTATATAATACAGTACTGTTAACTATAATTGCAATGCTGTGCCTTACACCTTCAGAACTTATTCATCTTCTAACTTGAAATTTGTCCTCTTCGGCAATATTTCCCCATTTCCCTCATCCCTCAGGCCCTGGTACTCTACTCCCTGTTTCTGTGAGTTTGGCTTTTTTAGATTCCACATATAAGTGCTATTTTACAGTATTTGTCCCTGTTTGATTGACTTCATTTAGCATAATGCCCTCAAGGTCCATCCATGTTGTCACAAAAGGCAGGATGTCATTCTTATAGCTGAATAATATTCCATATATGTTATATATCACGTCTTCTTTATCCATTCATCTATTGATGGACACTTAGGTTGCTTCCATATCTTGGCCATTATACGTACTACTGCTAGGAACATTGGAGTGTGTATATTTTTTCAAATTAGTGTTTTTGTTTTCTTTGGATAAATACCCAGTAATGGAATTGCTGGGTTGTATGGTAGTTCTAGTTTCAGTTTTTTGAGGAAATTCCAATTGGCTGCACTGATTTACATTCTCACAAACAGTGCACAAGGGTCCAAAAGAAAAATCATTACAGTCTTAAAATAGGTGGCTCTTTTCTCATGTCCTGTTTCTCATCAGCACCACTAAGGGAGATGGTATAAAAGTCCCAAGAAGAATATTGGAGAATGTGTTCAAGACAACTGGGGCACACTTATTTGTATCTGCTATAATGCATCAATAGAAATGCAGAAGAAATCTGATATGGATGTTAAAATGAATATTGCTGAAGGAAGAAGACTCTTGGCTTCTTGGTGGAACCATGAGAAGAGTCAAAAAGTTTAGCTAAGCATTGGTGCCACAGTCAGTCCCATCATTTGGCAAAAAAGTCAGTGACTAGAGTTGATTAGTTGCAGCTAACCAGTGGAGTGCTGGTAAAGTAGGGGTGGGGCTCTGGGAAGCCGGATTTGTGGCATTTGTCAAAAAAAGGAATCTAAAAAAGAATGGATATATGTATATGTATAACTGATTCGCTTTTCTGTACAGCAGAAACTAACACAACATTGCAAATCAATTATACTGCAATAAGAAGTTAAAAAAAAAAGACCAATGGTTTAACAATGGTCTCACAAATTCCTGAAAATTTAACAACTGGCTCTCATAAGCCACTATGATCTGGCTCCAACATGCTACCACAATTCTCCTCTGAGAATTGATGGCCCCAGGCAACTTCTGGTAAAATACATCCAGGATTTACTTGCCCAGGATTTCCCAGGTGGACGCTCATCATGGGAGTGATGCTGGTTCCATTCATCACATTTCCTGCTACAGTGGCTGGTGATTAAGGAAATCCCCTTTCAAAAATATCTTTCAAGCAGGTAGAACTTTGTTTTGAGGAAAACAAGACAGTGAAAAATGTTTGTAAACACCAAAGATGCCAATTTATCAGTGGTCCAGAGTGGTACAGTGTGGTCCAGAGACTGTGCTCCTGGGAGGGCCGTCCACTTGCCCCCAGGTCTCCATAGAGCCCAGTCTTTGCCCTCTGTGCAAGGGTGGGGAACAAGTGTTTCAGTGCAGGCTCTGCTCTGGCAAGAGCCCAGCACCCAGGAGGCTGAGCCAGAGACCTCTAGCCAGGTGCGTCCGGCCTGAGTCACCATGCCGGGCCAGGTGAAGCTCTGGGGTGGCACCTGCCCGGGGTTGGCAAGACTTCTGAGAGCACTGCCTAATCCCCAGTAATCATAATGACAACAGTAGTGGTGATAATGCAGGGCTTTCTGTGCACAAAGTGTGGTTCAATCCCCAAAGGTCCAGGAACTCTATGAAAGGTCCTGATAAGTATTATTATCTCTTGTGAGGGCAGCAGGTTTCCCCTGCGGGCAAATTCTGTGCGTGGGGTGGGGGTGGTGGGGGCGGGGGGGAAGTAAGGAGCCTGAGACATCAGGAGAGCAGGCTCAGGGAGAGCTTGTCTTTCCTATTTCTCTTTGGAGGTGAATTATCAGCAGCAAATGACAGAACACAAGCTCAGGTTTTAAGGTAAAGAGGGGAACACTGTGTGTGGGGGCTGTTTGCCCTGCATGTGTGGTCTGCAGCTGGCACACTGGAGGGTCTTTGGGGCTGGCAGCTAATGGTAGTGAACAAAAACGGTCAAGTGGAAGGCAAGCATAGTTCAAGTGGAATGAGATCAAGATGACCATGGCCATTGATGCTTGGCTTCTGTACTGGGGAAGGATAAAGAGGGGTGGGGACTGTGGCAAAGTGAAGGGAAAAGAGCGTGCTCCTACAAAACGGGGCATCTCTGCTCAAATCCAATCAAAGCTGGCCCCATCTTCCAGTTTTGGAGGGAAGCAGGAAATCTAATTTTTTTTCTTTTTAAAAAAAAATTTATTTTATTGAAGTAGAGTGGATTTACAATCTTGTGTTAATTTCAGGTGTATAGCTAAGTGATTCAGTTATACATATATGTACATTCTTTTTCATATTCTTCTCTGTTATGGTTCATCACAGGATATTGAATATAGTTCCCTGTGCTATAAGTAGGACCTTGTTGTTTATCCATTCTCTATGTAATAGTTTGCATCTGCTAATCCCAAACGCCCAATCCATCCCTCTTCCTCCCCCGTTCCCCCTTGGCAACCACAAGTCTGTTCTCTATGTCTGTGAGTCTGTTTCTGTTTTGTAGATAGGTTCATTTGTGTCATATTTTAGATTCCACATATAAGTGATATCATATGGTATTTGTCTTTCTTTGTCTGACTGACTTCACTCAGTATGACCATCTCTAGGTCCATCCATGTTGCTGCAAATGGCATTATTTCATTCTTTTTTATGGTTGAGTAATAGTCCATGGTATATATGTACCACATCTTATTTATCCATTCATCTGTCAATGGACATTTAGGTTGTGGAAATCTAAATTTTTGTGAAAGGTACGTTTAAATTTGAAATATTGGTAACTGATTTGAACATTTTCAAATGCCGTTGGCCTATGGCCTCCCTGGTTAGGGTCTCTCTTGGAAGATAATCCTTCAGTTATTTCAAATTTTTAAGGAGTTGAGCCTCATTATACACATGGAGTTGGATGAGACAGAGCTGGCCCACTGTGCACCTCCCACCCCAATCTGCATCCCCAAGGTTATAAAGGAAACCAGTGGGAAGGCGGTGGATTCAGGGCTCAGTTGGAGTAGGGCTGAATGGGGCTACCCAGCTATGGTCAGGTGAGAACAAGAAAAAGGAAGGTGGTAGAAGGAGGGCTGCTGAGGGTGTGATGCCTCAGGGCGGCTGGAGATGAAGGGCAACTAGGACAAAACGTTGTCGTTTTTAGCTTCCCCCTCTCTTTCTTTCTCTTTACAGCCCTACCATCCATTGTTTCTCCCAGCCCTTCTTTCCTTCCTTCCTTCTGTCCTCCCTTCCTTCCTTCCTTCCACAAATTCACTGATCACTTATGTTGTGTCAAGAGCTTTCCTAAGCTATGAGAATAGTCTAGGCTTAAAAATTATGTTTCTAACTTTTTTTTAACCATACCATATGAAAACAGCTATATAGATTTTTACCAAATTTGGAGTTTGGTCTGACAAGGTTGGACATTGTACAAACTGGCTGTGTAAACTGTTCTTTGAGGGTATCACTTCAGCGAGACACAGCCAACCTCCAGAGCAGCAGACATTGAAGTATAGCGAGAGGCCTGATGGTTGTGAGTGACATGAGACTCAGCAGATGCCTGAGGTGTTGTGGGCAGAGGCTACAAACAGTGGATTCAAATCTGAGCCTTGAATTGAAAGTCACTAGGGAAAGATCTGTTTCTGACAAGGTCAACTCCATAGAGGTGCTGCTGGGTAAGTAGCAACAGCAGGTGTTCATTTAATGATGCTGCTGACTTCTAACAACATTGTGGAGGCTGTGAGTGGTGAATGGGTCAGCTCACCTTCTCAATCTCCAAGTGTGGACCATGGACTTTCAGCACCAGCATCACCTGGGAGCATCTTAGAAATGCAGACTCTTGACTCTCCCATGGATCTACTGTCTTTTAACCATATGTTCACATGTGCACATTACCATTGGAGCAGCACAGTAAGTATATGTATATGTATAACTGAATCACTTTGCTGTACAGTAGAAACTAACACAACATTGTTAATCAATTATACTTCATTTAAAAAAAGAATTGGAGAAGCATTGCTCTAAAGTAGGAGTTCTTAACCTTGGATTCATCTGTGGAAACTGGAAAAAAATACCAGCATGCTCAGGCCACCACCACCCCACCCTCCCTCCCCCACCACTAAGAGGTTCTGATTTACTCATTCTCGGGGGGTGGTCTGGGCAACAGAAAATTTTGAATCCTTCCTCCCATGTTTCTCATATTCAGCCAGGTTTGAGAACTACTGCTTGTTAGAAATGAAAATTCCTGGGCCCTACCTCAAACCTAATGAATCAGAATCTGTGTTCTCACAAGCCATGGAGGGGTGATTCTGAGGCATGCCTAAGTTTAAGAACCACCATCTATGGTGGAGACAGACAGGAGAGACAAGCTTGTGTGCATTCATCTATGTGGAGATGAGAGACTGGACAAGGATTCTCTTGTGGGAGACATCCAGTCTGGTGCAGAGGAGGACAAGAAAGGTCTTCTGTAGGAGGTGACATCTAGAGGGAGAGTCGGACCCAGCCAGGTAAAGAGATAGGAAAGAAAAGAACATTCCAGAAAGAGGAACAGTACATGCAATGGCCCTGAGGTAAGAGAGCGTGCAGCTTATCTGAGCTCCTGAAAATGGTTTGGTTTGGCTGGAGGTGATGGTGCTGAGGGGGGAAACTAAGCTATAAGCAGGAAATGGATAATGAAGGACCTTGTGTGTTGTGCTAAGGAACTTCTTCTCTATCCCCAGGTGGGTTTCTGGTGGGAGAGTATTAGAGAGGTCACTTTGGTTGCCATGTGGAGAAAGGTTTTGGGGAAGGAGGGGACACCGGTGGGGTCAGGGGGCTAACTGGAAGATGGTCACAGCAGTTCAGACAGCGGATGCACATACTGTCAATCAGCCAGTTTTTCCTGAGAAACTACTATACTAATAATCATATGGGACACAGTGGACAGTTTTTGCCCTCAAGGGCCTTTGTTGGATTGTCGAGACAAATAGATCATCCTATTCAATCAGTTGATTCAACATAGCTTAAAATATCCATAAACCCTGCACTACAGAGAGGCAATGTTCATAGCAGCACTATTTACGATAGCCAAGACATGGAAGCAACCTAAGTGTCCATCAACAGATGAATGGATAAAGAAGATGTGGTACATATATACAATGGACTATTAATCAGCCATAAAAAAGAATGAAATAATGCCATTTACAGCAGCATGGATGGACCTAGAGATGATCATACTGAGTGAAGTAAGTCAGACTGAGAAAGACAAATATCAAATGATATCACTTATGTATGGAATCTAAAAAAATGATACAAATGAACTAATCAACAAAACAGAAAGAGATTCACAGACACAGTAACAAACAAACTTATTGTTACCAAAGGGGAAAGGGAGAGGGATAAATTAGGATTTGGGGATTAACAGATACACACTAGTATATATAAAATAGATAAACAACAGGGACCTACTGTATAGCACAGGGAACTATATTCAATAACTGTATAGCACAGGGAACTATATTCAATTCCTTATAATGATCTATAATGGGAAAGAATATGAAAAAAATGTTCGTAAACACTGCACTACGGAGAGGCAATGTCCCAAGGGACAGGGACATGCAGTGATCAGTAAAGCATGGTTGCTGCCATCAAGGAGCTTATAGTCTCCTGGGGGAGGCAGATATGACCAAACACCATGTACGGTACAGAGTAAAGATACTGTTGTGGACAAGTAAATCAACTGGCCTGCACTGGCCATGCCCTCTTATTGTAATATGCACCATTCCCCTGATTTACCCAGCCTCATCTCTCGTGCTTGGCTCATCTGGGCTAATAACAGTCTTGTGTGGCAGTAGTATCTTCATTCCCATTTCATAGATAAGAAAACTGAGGTGCAAGTGTATCTATATCTTTATCTATATCTGAATCACTTTGCTGTTCACCTGGAACTAACACACCATTGTAAATCAACTATACTTCAATTTAAAAAAAAAGAGTGCAGCATTAGTATTTTGAAAAGAGAGAACATAAAAAAAAAAGAAAGAAAACTGAAATGCAGAGAGGTTATGTCATTTGCTCTGGATCAGAGGACCAGCAAAGGAGTAGGGATAAGATGTGTTACCCCAGGCGCTCTGGCCTCATCATCCTGTATTCTGATGATTATAATGACGTTTCCCAAACTTCAGTCATCCTTTCTGATTTTTGCCACAATTGTGCAAGGCTGCATGATTATTTACTTTGTATTGTACATTAAGCTGACTTGTTTTTTCATGTTAAATCATTTATTCTAGAAAGAAGGTCATATGAATATAGTGAATAGAAAGTCGGCATCACTTGCTACAAATAGGAAATAAGTGTAACATTAAGTATGTCAGACACAAACCAATGGTATTAAAAATCAAGTTGCATATGGTAGCCTGGCCCAGGCTCTGAGCCTGAGGTCTGCTCTCTCTTTGTGAAAAAAGGAAATGTGTAAATGTTAAGAGGTGTTAAAGACGTGGTAGCACCAACATGACACTTAGTTTTGATTCATCACAAGGCTCTAAAGATAATTGAGACTCTTGGGAATAACTTTCTCTCTATGAGACTTAATCTTATTTTTTTTTTATTTTTTTTTTATTTTTTTTTTTATACACAATGTATTTATTTATTTATTTATTTATGGCTGTGTTGGGTCTTCATTTCTGTGCATGGGCTTTCTCTAGTTGTGGCAAGTGGGGGTCACTCTTCATCGCGGTGCGCAGGCCTCTCACTATCGCGGCCTCTGTTGTTGTGGAGCACAGGCTCCAGACGCGCAGGCTCAGTAATTGTGGCTCACGGGCCCAGTCGCTCCATGGCATGTGGGATCTTCCCAGACCAGGGCTCGAACCTGTGTCGTCTGCATTGGCAGGCAGATTCTCAACCACTGCGCCACCAGGGAAGCCCGAGACTTAATCTTATTTAATGGTATTCATCTACTAATCCAAATCATTGCACATCATCCATGGAGCAGACACTGTGAAGTGTCCCATTCTCCCTTCTTCCCTTTTTAGAACGATGACTGTCCTCCTCTGTCACAAGTCCCCACCCCACAGGGTCACCAGGGACGCTCCTTCTAGGAGGGCAGAGAAGAGTGAAACTTTGGGACAGTGTCATAAGCTGTAGAGGCAGCTGCTGGGGTTTCAGTCTTGGGGACTATGATTGTGATAAACAGCGATGATCCTCATGTGGTAACTGGCCAAGATTAGATCTTGCTTTGCCCTTAGCACTTGTTTTTCTTTTCTTTTTTTCTCCTTTGTGGAACCACCTTAGCTTTGGTCTTACATTTCTGTCTCTCAGTATTCATGAACCCTCCCTCGCTTTGTTAACGATGTTTAATGATATTTTTATATTATTACACAACGTGATAACTTTCAGGATGTAGAGAGAAAGAAAGAGACTTTGAAGTTCCCTCAAAATCTGGGAGCCTGAGGGACTGAGACCACGGACCAGAAGCTGGGTGAGAGGGGAGGTTATGGGCTTGATTTGCCTGTCCATGGGGGCATCTGGATACTGGAGTACTGGCCATAAATGTGGGAGGACCAAAGGCTGAGGCTGGAGAGAGGTCCTGAGGCAGGATTTAGAGCCATGTGAAAAGCCTGAGTTTAAATCCCACTCCAAATGACAGTCTGGGGAGGCGTCCACACTGCACTTAGAGCCCACAAGCTTGTGGGGATTCCTAGCCCTTTGAGAATGAGCCTCCAGCTTGACCATTCTCCCTGACTTGAGAAGGTACAAGAGAGGGGACTTGTCTTAGGAAAAATACCTCCCAAGTGATGTATCTGTTGACCCAGCTCTGTATATACCTAATTTGTACATCAGCGGGGACATTGCTTGAGTCAAACGACTTATATGTTAACTATTCTACTTTAATGATCATGATTACCATGATTTATCATATAGTTTTTAGCATTCTGGTAAAAGAAAACCTTTCAAAATTCAGGAGATTATCACCTGAGTCTGCTAGGCAAATGATTTATTTCTGTCAATATTCCAGGGAGAGGGGAACATTTTATGTGACACACACTCGGGATTTACAAAGAGCAAAAGACCCCCCCATAAAACATATCTAAACACATGCAACTCCACATGAAAGATTAAAGGAAGAAGAAAATGATTGTTAAGACAAAGTCTTGAATTTCTCTGGATTTTAGTATAGTGGCTTTCCATGTAGTATAGTCTACCCTTCAGAGGCTGGGTTTGAATGAAATAAAAAGGCCTCTAGAAACTTTCTGAAAAACAGCTTTAGGGACTTCTCTGGTGGTCCAGTGGTTAAGATTCCAAGTTACACGGCAGGGGGTGAAGGTTCAATCTAAGAACTAATATCCTGCAAGCTTTGTGGTGTGGCCGAAAAAAAAACACACACAAAAAAATTCCCCCCCCAAAAAAAACCCCAAACAGCTTTAAAAATCCCATTTAAAAACAGAAGACAGAAATTCTTAGAAGAGCACAACCTTCTGAGACTGAACCAGGAAGAAATAGAAAATATAAACAGACCAATCACAAGGACTGAAATTGAAACTGTGATTAAAAATCTTCCAACAAACAAAAGCCCAGGACCAGAGGGCTTCACAGGTGAATTCTATCAAACATTTAGAGAAGAGCTAACACCTATCCTTCTCAAACTCTTCCAAAATATAGCAGAAGGAGGAACTCTCCCAAACTCATTCTACGAGGCTACCATCACCCTGATACCAAAACAAGACAAAGATGTCACAAAGAAAGAAAACTACAGGCCAATATCACTGATGAACATAGATGCAAAAATCCTCAACAAAATACTAGCAAACAGAATCCAACAACACATTAAAAGGATCATACACAATGATCAAGTGGGGTTTATCCCAGGAATGCAAGTATTTTTCAGTATACGCAAATCAATCAATGTGTTACACCATATTAACAAATTGAAGGATCGATAGATGCAGAAAAAGCTTTTGACAAAATTCAACACCCATTTATGATAAAAACCCTCCAGAAAGAGGGAACTTACCTCAACATAATAGAGGCCATATATGACAAACCCACAACCAACATCGTTCTCAATGGTGAAAAACTGAAACCATTTCCAGTAAGATCAGGAAGACGACAAGGTTGCCCACTCTCACCACTATTATTCAACATAGTTTTGAAAGTTTTAGCCACAGCAATCAGAGATGAAAAAGAAATAAAAGGAATCCAAATCAAAAAAGAAGAAGTAAAGCTGTCACTGTTTGCAGATGACATGATACTACACATAGAGAATCCTAAAGACTCTACCAGAAAACTACTAGAGCTAATCAATAAATTTGGTAAAGTAGCAGGATGCAAAATTAATTCATGGAAATCTCTGGCATTCCTATACACTAATGAAGAAAAATCTGAAAGGGAAATTAAAGAAACACTCTCATTTACCACTGCAACAACAACAACAAAAAATACCTAGGAATAAACCTACCTAAGGACACAAAAGACCTGTATGCAGAAAACTATAAGACACTGATGAAGGAAATTAAAGATGATGCAAACAGATGGACAGATATACCATGTTCTTGGACTGGAAGAATCAACAGTGTGAAAATGACTATACTACCCAAAGCAATCTACAGAATCAATGCATCCCTATCAAAGTACCAAGGGCATTTTCCACAGAACAAGAACAAAAATTTTCACAATTTGTATGGAAACAAAAAAGACCCTGAATAGACAAAGCAATCTTGAGAAAGAAAAACGGAGCTGGAGGAATCAAGCTCCCTGACTTCAGACTATACTAACATTGTGAAAATGACTCTACTTCCCAAAGCAATCTATAGATTCAATGCAATCCCTATCAAACTCAGGGGACACGGGTTCGTGCCCCGGTCCGGGAAGATCCCACATGCTGCAGAGCAGCCGGGCCCGTGAGCCATGGCCGCTGAGCCTGCGTGTCCAGAGCCTGAGCTCCGCAACGGGAGAGGCCACAACAGTGAGAGGCCTGCGTACCGCAAAAAAAAAAAGACAGTATGGTAATGGCACAAAAACAGAAATATAGATCAATGGAACAGGATAGAAAGCCCAGAGATAAACCCACGCAAATATGGTCACCTTATCTTTGATAAAGGAGGCAAGAATATACAATGGAGAAAAGAGAGCCTCTTCAATAAGTGGTGCTTGGAAAACGGGAAAGCTACATGGAAAAGAATGAAATTAGAATACTCCCTAACACCATACACAAAAATAAGCTCAAAATGGATTAAAGACCTAAATGTAAGGCCAGAAACTATCAAACTCTTAGAGGAAAACATAGGCAGAACACTCTATGACATACATCACAGCAAGATCATTTTGGACGCACCTCCTAGAGAAATGGAAATTAAAACAAAAATAAACAAATGGGACTTAATGAAACTTAAATGCTTTTGCACAGCAAAGGAAACCATAAACAAGATGAAAAGACAACACTCAGAATGGGAGAAAATATTTGCAAATGAAGCAACTGACAAAGGATTAATCTCTAAAATTTACAAGCAGCTCATGTAGCTCAACATTAAATAAACAAACAACCCAATCCAAAAATGGGCAGGGGGGAAACAGGAAGATGGCGGAAGAGTAAGACAAGGAGATCGCCTTCCTCCCCACATATACACCAGAAATACATCTACACGTGGAACACCTACAGAACACCTACTGAACTCCTACAGAACACCTACTGAACGCTGGCAGAAGATCTCAGACCTCCCAAAAGGCAAGAAACTCCCCATGTACCTGGGTAGGGCAAAAGAAGAAATAATAAACAGAAACAAAAGAATAGGGACAGGACCTGCACCAGTGGGAGGGAGCTGTGAAGGAGGAAAGGTTTCCACACACTAGAAGCCCCTTTGTGGGCAGAGACTGCGGGTGGCGGAGTGGGGGAGCTTCGGAGCCACGGAGGAGAGCACAGCAACAGGGGTGTGGAGGGCAAAGCAGAGAGATTCCCGCACGGGTGCCGACCAGCACTCACCAGCCAGAGAGGCTTGTCTGCTCACCCACCTGGGTGGGCGGGGCTGGGAGCTGAGGCTTGGGCTTCGGTCAGAGTGCAGGGAGAAGACTGGGGCTGGCGTCATGAACACAGCCTGCAGGGGGTTAGTGCACCACGGATAGCCGGGAGGGAGTCTGGGGAAAAGTCTGGACCTGCTGAAGAGGCAAGAGACTTTTTCTTCCCTCTTTGTTTCTTGGTGCACGAGGAGAGGGGATTAAGAGCGCTACTTAAAGGAGCTCCAGAGACGGGCACGAGCTGCAGCTAACAGCACAGACCCCAGAGACGGGCATGAGACGCCAAGGCTGCTGCTGCCACCACCAAGAAGCCTGTGTGCAAGCACAGGTCACTCTCCACACCTCACTTTCCGGGAGCCTGTGCGGCCCACAACTACCAGGGTCCCAGGATCCAGGGACAACTTCCCTGGGATAATGCACGGTGCGCCTCAGGCTGGTGCAACGTCCTGCAGACATCTGCCGCCCCAGGCTCGCCCCACATCCGCACCCCTCCCTCCTCCCAGCCTGAGTGAGCTAGAGTCCCTGAAGCAGCTGCTCCTTTAACCTCGTCCTGTCTGAGCGAAGAACAGATGCCCTCCGGCGACCTACACACAGAGGCAGGGCCAAATCCAAAGCTGAGCCCCGGGAGCTGTGCGAACAAAGAAGAGAAAGGGAAATCTCTCCCAGCAGCCTTAGAAGCAGCGGATTAAAGCTCCACAATCAACTTGATGTACCCTGCATCTGGGGAATACATGAATAGACAACAAATCATCCCAAATTGAGGAGGTGGACTTTGAGAGCAAGATTTATTTATTTTCCCCCTTTTCCTCTTTTTGTGAGTGTGTATGTCTGTGCTTCTGTGTGAGATTTTGTCTGTATATCTTTGCTTTCACCGTTTGTCCTGGGGTTCTATCCGTTCTTTTTTTTTTCTTTAAAAAAATTGTTTTTCTTAAAAATTATTTTTTATTTTAATAACTTTATTTTATTTTATCCTCTTTCCTTTTTCTTTCTTTCTTTTCTTCCTTCCTTCCTTCCTTCCTTCCTTCCTTCCTTCCTTCCTTCCTTTCTCTCTCTCTCTGTGTCTTTCTTTCTTTCTTTCTTTCTTTCTTTCTTTCTTTCTTTCTTTCTTTCTTTCTTTCTTTCTTTCTTTCTACATTTTCTCCCTTTTATTCTGAGCCATGTGGATGAAAGGCTCTTGGTGCTGCAGCCAGGAGTCAGTGCTGTGCCTCTGAGGTGGGAGAGCCAACTTCAGGACCCTGGTCAACAAGAGTTCTCCCAGCTCCACATAATATCAAATGGCGAAAATCTCCCAGATTTCTCCATCTCAATGCCAGCACCCAGCTTCACTCAAAGACCAGCAAGCTACAGTGATGGACACCCTATGCCAAACAACTAGCAAGACAGGAACACAACCCCACCCAGTAGCAGAGAGGCTGCCTAAAATCATAAGTCCACAGACACCCCAAAACACACCAGCAGATGTAGACCTGCCCACCAGAAAGACAAGATCCAGCCTCATCCACCAGAACACAGGCACTAGTTCCCTCCACCAGGAAGCCTACATAACCCACTGAACCAACCTTAGCCACTGGGGACAGACACCCAAAACAATGGGAACTACGAACCTGCAGCCTGCAAAAAGGAGACCCCAAACACAGTAAGATAAGCAAAATGAGAAGACAGAAAAACACACAGCAGATGAAGGAGCAAGATAAAAACCCACCAGACCTAACAAGTGGAGAGGAAATAGGCAGTATACCTGAAAAAGAATTCAGAATAATGATAGTAAAGATGATCCAAAATCTTGGAAACAGAATAGAGAAAATGCAAGAAACATTTAACAAGGACCTAGAAGAACTAAAGATGAAACAACCAATGATGGACAACACAACAAATGAAATTAAAAATACTCTAGAAGGGATCAATAGCAGAATAACTGAGGCAGAAGAACGGATAAGTGACCTGGAATATAAAATAGTGGAAATAACTACTGCAGAGCAGAATAAAGAAAAAAGAATGAAAAGAAATGAGGACAGTCTCAGAGACCTCTGGGACAACATGAAATGCACCAACATTCGAATTATAGGGGTTCCAGAAGAAGAAGAGAAAAAGAAAGGGACTGAGAAAAGATTTGAAGAGATTATAGTTGAAAACTTCCCTAATATAGGAAAGGAAAAAGTTAATCAAGTCCAGGAAGCACAGAGAGTCCCATACATAATAAATCCAAGGAGAAACACACCAAGACACATATTAATCAAACTGTCAAAAATTAAATACAAAGAGAACATATTAAAAGCAGCAAGGGAAAAACAATAAATAACACACAAGGGAATCCCCATAAGGTTAACAGCTGATCTTTCAGCAGAAACTCCACAAGCCAGAAGGGACTGGAAGGGACTGGAAGTGATGAAGGAGAAAAACCTACAACCAAGATTACTCTACCCAGCAAGGATCTCATTCAGACTTGATGGAGAAATTAAAACCTTTACAGACAAGCAAAAGCTGAGAGAGTCCAGCACCACCAAACCAGCTTTACAACAAATGCTAAAGGAGCTTCTCTAGACAAAAACACAAGAGAAGGAAAAGACCTACAATAACAAACCCAGAACAATTAAGAAAATGGGAGTAGGAATATACATATCGATAATTACCTTAAATGTAAATGGACTGAATGCTCCCACCAAAAGATACAGACTGGCTGAATGGATACAAAAACAAGACCCATGTATATGCTGTCTACAAGAGACCCAATTCAGACCTAGAGACACATACAGACTGAAAGTAAGGGGATGGAAAAAGATATTCCATGCAAATGGAAAACAAAAGAAAGCTGGAGTAGCAAGTCTCATGTCAGACAAAATAGACTTTAAAATAAAGACTATTAGAAGAGCCAAAGAAGGACACTACATAATGATCAAGGGATTGATCCAAGAAGAAGATATAACAATTGTAAATATGTATGCACCCAACATAGGAGCACCTCAATACATAAGGCAAATACTAACAGCCATAAAAGGGGAAATCTACAGTAGCACATTCATAGTAGGGGACTTTAACACCCCACTTTCACCAATGGACAGATCATCCAAAATGAAAATAAATAAGGAAACACAAGCTTTAAATGATACATTAAACAAGATGGACTTAATTGATATTTATAGGACATTCCATCCAAAAACAACAGAATACACACTTTTCTCAAGTGCTCATGAACATTCTCCAGGATAGGTCATATCTTGGGTCACAATTCAAGCCTTGGTAAATTTCAGAAAATTGAAATTGTATCAAGTATCTTTTCCGACCACAATGCTATGAGACTAGATATCAATTACAGGAAAATACCTGTAAAAAATACAAACACATGGAGGCTAAACAATACACTACTTAATAACGGAGTGATCACTGAAGAAATCAAAGAGGAAATCAAAATATACCTAGAAACAAATGACAATGGAGACACGACGACCCAAAACCTATGGGATACAGCAGAAGCAGTTCTAGGAGGGAAGTTTATAGCAATACAATCCTACCTTAAGAAACAGGAAACATCTCGAATAAACAACCTAACCTTGCACCTAAAGCAATTAGAGAAAGAAGAACAAAAAGCCCCCAAAGTTAGCAGAAGGAAAGAAATCATAAAGATCAGATCAGAAATAAATGAAAAACAAATGAAGGAAATGATAGCAAAGATCAATAAAACTAAAAGCTGGTTCTTCGAGAAGATAAACAAAATTGATAAACCATTAACCAGACTCATCAAGGAAAAAAGGGAGAAGACTCAAATCAATAGAATTAGAAATGAAAAAGGAGAAGTAACAACTAACACCACAGAAATACAAAAGATCATAAGAGATTACTACAAGCAGCTCTATGCCAATAAAATGGACAACCTGGAAGAAATGGACAAATTCTTAGAAATGCACAACCTGCCAAGAATGAATCAGGAAGAAACAGAAAATATGAACAGACCAATCACAAACACTGAAATTGAAACTGTGATTAAAAATCTTCCAACAAACAAAAGCCCAGGATCAGATGGCTTCACAGGCGAATTCTATCAAACATTTAGAGAAGAGCTAACACCTATCCTTCTCAAACTCTTCCAAAATATAGCAGAGGGAGGAACACTCCCAAACTCATTCTACGAGGCCACCATCAGCCTGATACCAAAACCAGACAAGGATGTCACAAAGAAAGAAAACTACAGGCCAATATCAATGATGAACATAGATGCAAAAATCATCAACAAAATACTAGCAAACAGACTCCAATAGTACATTAAAAGGATCATACGCCATGATCAAGTGCGGTTTAGTCCAGGAATGCAAGTGTTCTTCAATATATGCAAATCAATCAACGTGATACACCATATTAACAAATTGAAGGAGGAAAACCATATGATCATCTCAATAGATGCAGAGAAAGCTTTTGACAAAATTCAACACCCATTTATGATAAAAACCCTGCAGAAAGTAGGCATAGAGGGAACTTTCCTCAACATAATAAAGGCCGTATATGACAAGCCCACAGCCAGCATCATCCTCAATGGTGAAAAACTGAAAGCATTTCCACTAAGAATAGGAAGAAGACAAGGTTGCCCACTCTCACCACTCTTATTCAACATAGTTTTGGAATTTTTACCACAGCAATAAGAGAAGAAAACAAAATAAAAAGAATCCAAATCGGAAAAGAAGTAGTAAAGCTGTCACTGTTTGCAGATGCCATAATACTATACATAGGGAATCCTAAAGATGCTACCAGAAAACTACTAGAGCTAATCAATGAATCTGGTAAAGTAGCAGGATGCAAAATTAATGACAGAAATCTCTGGCATTTCTATACACTAATGATGAAAAATCTGAAAGTGAAATAAAAAAAACACTCCCATTTACCACTGCAACAAAAAGAATAAAATATCGGGGAATAAACCTACCTGAGGAGACAAAAGGCCTATACGCAGAAAATTATAAGACACTGATGAAAGAAATTAAAGATGATACAAATAGATGGAGAGATATACCTTGTTTTTGGATTGGAAGAATCAGCATTGTGAAAATGACTACTACCCAAAGCAATCTACAGATTCAATGCAATCACTATCAAACTACCACTTGCATTTTTCACAGAACTAGAACAAAAACTTACACAATTTGTATAGAAACACAAAAGACCCCGAATAGCCAAAGCAATCTTGAGAACGAAAAAGGAGCTGGAGGAATCAGACTCCCTGACTTCAGACTATACTACAAAGCTACAGTAATCAAGACAATATGGTACTGGCACAAAAACAGAAATCTAGATCAATGCCACAGGATAGAAAGCCCAGAGATAAACCCACGCACATATGGTCACCTTATCTTTGATAAAGGATGCAGGGATGTACAGTGGAGAAAGGACAGCCTTTTCAATAAGTGGTGCTGGGAAAACTGGACAGGTACATGTAAAAGTATGAGATTAAATCACTCTCTAACACCATACACAAAAATAATCTCAAAATGGATTAAAGACCTAAATGTAAGGCCAGAAACTATCAAACTCTTAGAGGAAAACAAAGGCAGAACACTCTATGACATAAATCACAGTAAGATCCTTTTTGACCCACCTCCTAGAGAAATGGAAATAAAACCAAAAATAAACAAATGGGACCTAATGAAATTGCAAAGCTTTTGCACAGCAAAGGAAACCATAAACAAGATGAAAAAACAACCCTCAGAATGGGAGAAAATATTTGCAAATGAAGCAACTGACAAAGGATTAATCTCCAAAATTTACAAGCAGCTCATGCAGCTCAATAACAAAAAAACAAAAAATCTAATCCAAAAATGGGCAGAAGACCTAAATAAACATTTCTCCAAAGAAGATATACAGACTGCCAACAAACACATGAAAGGATGCTCAGTATCATTAATCATTAGAGAAATGCAAATCAAAAGTACAATGAGATATCATCTCACACCAGTCAGAATAGCCATCATCAAAAAATCTAGAAACAATAAATGCTGGAGAGGGTGTGGGAATGTGAATTGGTATTGCCACTATGGAGAACAGTATGGAGGTTCCTTAAAAAACTACAAATAGAACTACCATATGACCCAGCAATCCCACTACTGGGCATTTACCCTGAGAAAACCATAATTCAAAAAGAGTCATGTACCAAAATGTTCATTGCAGCTCTATTTACAATAGCCCGGAGATGGAAACAACCTAAGTGCCCATCATCGGATGAATGGATAAAGAAGATGTGGCACATATATACAATGGAATATTACTCAGCCATAAAAAGAAACGAAATTGAGCTATTTGTAATGAGGTGGATAGACCTAGAGTCTGTCATACAGAGTGAAGTAAGTCAGAAAGAGAAAGACAAATACCGTATGCTAACACATATATATGGAATTTAAGAAAAAAAATGTCATGAAGATCCTAGGGGTAAGACAGGAATAAAGACACAGACCTACTAGAGAATGGACTTGAGGATATGGGGAGGGGGAAGGGTAAGCTGTGAGAAAGTGAGAGAGAGGTATGGACATATATACACTACCAAACGTAAGGTAGATAGCTAGTGGGCAGCAGCCGCATAACACAGGGAGATCAGCTCAGTGGTTTGTGACCACCTAGAGGGGTGGGATAGGGAGGGTTGGAGGGAGGGAGACGTGAGAAGGAAGAGGTATGGGAACATATGTATATGTATAACTGATTCACTTTGTTATAAAGCAGAAACTAACAAACCATTGTAAAGCTATTATACTCCAATAAAGATGTAAAGAAAAAAAAAAGCAATGAAGTCGAGTGGATGGAGGTCCATCAACAGTCTCTAGGTGGATGGACCTAGAGACTGTCATTCAGAGTGAAGTAAGTCAGAAAGAGACACAGAAATTCCGTATGCTAACACATATATATGGAATCCAAAAAAAAAAAAAAAAAGGTTATGAAAATCCTAGGGGCAGGATAGGAATTAAGATGCAGATGTAGAGAATGGAGTTGAGGACATGGGGAGGGGGAAGGGAAAGCTGGGATGAAGTGAGAGAGTGGCATGGATTTATATACACTACCAAATGTAAAATAGATAGCTAATGGGAAGCAGCCACATAGCACAGGGTGATCAGCTCGGTGCTTTGTGACCACCTAGAGGGGTGGGATAGAGAGGGTGGGAGGGAGATGCAAGAGGGAGGAGATATGGGGATATATGTATATGTATAGCTGATTCATTTTGTTATAAAGCAAAAACTAAGACACTATTGTAAAGCAATTATACTCCAATAAAGATGTTAAAAAAAACCCAGAAGACAGAAAACCTGATTTTTTTTCTAAAATATCTTTCTAGAAAATATGCATTTATTCATTCCAAGTACTAAAGACACTGGGTATACAAAAATGATGAGGTGTAACCATGACTCTCAGGACATTTACAATCCCCCATGGGAAACAGACATAAAATGATGATAAAAGTAGACTAGAGAAGTTGAAAAGTGAGAGGTAAACCCAGGGGCTGGACAATTCATTTTATATCAGCTGGCAGAGGAAAGGACTATGGAGGAGGTGGCACTGGAGTTAGTTCTCACTGGGTACATAGGGTTTTGCAAGGAGTGGGGAATGGAGACTATAGTCAGAGGGAAGCGTGAGAGCAAAGACAGAGCAACAGGAACATGCAGAATGTGCTTTGCGGAATACAAGTGAGGACAGGAGCATCGTGCCTGTTGGAGGGAAAATGAGACAGTATAGGGGTGGAAAGGTGAGTCAGAGGCCAATTGTGAAGGTCTCTGAATGGTGCTTGGATTTCCTTGAACTAGTAGTGGGCAGCCATCACGGATACTTAAACCGGATGGTGATGATGATGGGATATTTTGATTTAGAAAGCTAGGAATGGAGATTACGTGAGAGGCTTTTTACGTTGGCCTGGTTAAAATTATCCTTCATGTATCGTACACCAAATCTGTTCTCTCTCTTTTTTTCTTCTAATAACTATACTGAAATAAAGGATTTTTAATTTGGAGAGACCGAATGTATTTGTTACACAAACAACTCAGCTTGATCCCTGAAACACAGTCAAAGGGATGAGAAAGTGCTGTCTTCATTTTGGATTTCTGGTTCGTATTTTTTTAGTATGTGGGACATTACTGAGATGGAAGGAGGGGAAAGAGGAAGAGGGAAGAAAACCATGTGCCATACTTTGCCTATTCTGCCAAGAAGACAGTTTTTTTTTCTTTTTGTGAGGCTCTTCAGATCAAATTAAGCAGTAAAAATATTCTAATTGAGTTGGGCTGGACTGGAGATGTACAATGATGTGGTATAATCTGTGTTTCCAATTATACCATTCCTCCTTCCAAGAGGAACACTGAGCTTGTAAACAGATTCTCAGTCAGGCTCGGAAAGAAGCGTGGCTGCTGTTATTAAAGAGGGGGAAGAAATGCTGACATAATGTGCATGATGCCCAGCACCTTTAAAGACATTGCCTTCCTGCTTTGAGGAGTGGAGGGAAAGCAGAGGGACCGGTGGATAGACCAATCGTTGAGGGAAATTTTACTGTAAATTATAAGACCATGGTGATGGCTGCTTTTTGAGACCTGACTTTAGCTCAGGTGACTGAAGGATCTGCAGATGTGGCGGGTGATGGCGGTGACAGTGGTTCTAACTTGGCCAGCATCATCACAAGAGCCCGCTGCCTAAAGGCTCGGCTGTCTTTCTACGTGATCAGAGCAAAATGTGAAACCTTCTTGTTAAATCTTTCCCGACACTGTCCTCCATCCCCACCCACTTAGAATACGTTCCTCCTTCTGAATCACAAATGAGAAACATAGTTTGTAGTTTTCAGTCACAAACTTTTAATTTTTGGATCTGATTTTGGACAAGTCATGAGAAAAACAAGTTGTAAGGCTTTGACTTCTCTTCATTTTCTTTTTCTCTTTTCAAATTCTCTGTAGTATCTTTCTTTCTATCCAAGCTCCCTGGGGAGGTGCGTTGACACTGGGAAACACATTTTCCTTTACGTTGGGGGTGGGGTGGGGGGGGAGGTGGGGAGGGCAGGATATTCCATTGTCAGTTAAAAAAATAATGATCTGCAGCTGATTAAAGAACTGAGCAAGCCTTACACTTTGAGCCCTTTAAGTGGGTAATTCCTTTAACTGGGAAATTCTTCTAAGTGGGTAATCTCTTTAAGCAGGACCCTTCACAGCCCTGTAAAACTGAAGACCATCTAGGAACTCTTGAACTGTTTCAAATTGTTTTCAAATGGGTCTGAATGCTGTTGAGAAATGCATAATTTACGACCTTAACACTTGATTAGGTGGTAAACGACTGTCAAGAGAGATGTCCTTGGTAATCTAGTTATCATCCAGACTCTAATTATCACTTCGCAGGGGAAGGAAGGCTGGGTAATTGAGAACCAAAACTCTTACAGGGCTTGGAGTGGCCATTTTCCTATGCAGTTAAACAAATTATTTCTCTACCTAGAAGGTGTTTAATTGGTACCAATTGAGGAGGAGGAAATGGTGCTGTGACTTGCAGGAGTGAGTGAGTCAGGGGGCTTCAGCCAAGGAAACAGAAAGTTGCATTGATTACTAAGAGGTCTCTCCCACTTAAAAAATGCACTTAGACTGGGGCTGACACATACACACTACTACATATAAAATAGCTAATAAGGATCTACTGTATAGCACAGGGAACTCTACTCAATACTCTGTAATGACCTATATGGGAAAAGAATCTAAAAAAGAGTGGGGATATGTATATGTATAACTGATTCACTTTGCTGTACACCTGAAACTAACACAACATTATAAATCAGCTATACTCCAATAAAAATGTTTAAAAGTGAGACAAAAAAATAAAATAAAATATGTGTTAGGAAGGAAGAGAAAAGAGGAGGCAGCCGAGACGACACAATGTAATTAAGAGCTGATGGCCATACCCCTCCCGGTCTGTCATTTCTCAGATGAGACCCAATTTCACCTAGTGTTAGTTCCCATTGATCACTATAAATTATTTAAGCTGCAAATGCTGTGCCATCCATTAAAACAAGAATGGGGAGAATTGGCCAAAATCTGCCTGTGGGAAGGGTCCTACTCTCCTGAATTCAGTAGGAAATACGAGTGAGAGGAAACAGGTAAAGAGATTCCCATCTATAGCTTTTTCTCTGACCAGTCCTCTTCATCCTCTCTACCCCCAATCTTCTGCGGAGCACTTCTATGTCCATAAATGTCCACACTAAGTGCTATGGATGCAAAAATGGGAATGTCAGACATGACCCTCGGTCTTCAGCAGTATCCACCCTAGAAAGACACTGATGGATAGCGTTGGGGTTTAAAGGAAGCTGAGAATCAACACCTCATTCTTCTCCTTTCAAATGTGGGGTGAATTGATAGATACATTCTGGAGAGTGGGAAGTCAGAGTGCCTTGATTACTTATAAAGTTGATTGGAGAATGTGGGTTAGATCTGTGGCCAAGTGGGTTTGCCTATTGTAGACAAACAACTGTTGCCTGCCATATGAGGAAACAAAGGATGTTGTGACCATCAAGCCATCAGGCACTGCAGCCGCCCCAGTGGTGCACCCTGAGGGGATTCAGGATGGAAAAGGACAGGATACTGGCCCTAGATAGTTGAGGTGCATATCAAAGGAATCATTTCATTAAGCCGCCCAGACTCTTGCATCTTCGCATACATAGAAAGGGGCTAAATTCATTAACTTGAGACTTTTTGTTTCTTTAATTAACAGTAATTGTTTGATGTTCCAACTACCTGGGTTTTGTTGCAAAAACTCCTAAATATCCTGGCTCCTTCCTTATCTCTTTGGAGCAGTCGCTCAGAGGTATCTGAGAGGCTATCTCCCGTGCTTAAGTCCTCAGAAAGTCCACTGAATAAAACATAATTCTCAACTTTTATGTTGTGTATTTTTTTTAAATTCGAGACCATTTACCAGCCGCTGCCTCTGGTAGCTGGCCCAGCTAGTCAACTGCAGGCGTCCCCCATGATGAGGGTGTGGGGGGTAATGCCCATGGCAGAGAGCAGATCAGAATGCATGTGGCCTTTGGACTGGCTGGCTCCAAAAGAGCTTCTCCCTAAGACTCTGATCAGATCATCACAGCTGCCATCAGAGGAGTGAGCTGGAGGTGGAGTCCAGAGTGTCCCTCTAGCTCACGTCCTTCTACGTGGAAAAACAAGGCTCCTGTAACAGAGAGGCCTTGAAAGTGATATTAAGTGGAGACTAACCTGTGTGTGGTGAGTTACATGCTTAATTCACTGGTTTTGTGGGTTTGAGGTTAGAAGTGCAATTCTATGCAGTGTTCTGAAAACTAAAACTGGCCACATCTTGAAGAACTCAGAGGACTAAAAATGCACAGAACCACCACAATCCAGAATCACTATCTTATTATGCCTGGGTTGCAGAAAACGTGTCATCTATCCCTGATTGGTAGGTGTCAGTTTGGCACAGCAAATGTCTGGTTAGCAGGAAATGATGGCTGAATGTAAGCCTATTATCTTCCAGGTTCTGAATTTATTTTTTTCTTGATAGCACCTTTTTTTTTGCATGGATACAAATGCAATACATATTTATCATAGAATATTTAGAAAATACACAAAAGTATAAAGAAGAAAATAAAAGTCAACTTTATCCCACCATTCAAGGATATCATCGCTACCATTCAGGTTTTGTTTTTTTAATTCCATGTATAAAGCGATGGATGTTAACTAAACATATAGTGGTAATCACTTTGTAGTATATACATATATCAAGTCATTATGTTGCATACCTTAAATGTATACAATGCTATATGTCAATTAAATATACACCAATAAAACCGAAAAAAATAAAATTCTTTATATATCCACATTTTGTGGGACTATTTTCCCACAAAATTCCTCTTATACTCTATATGGAGTTTGATATTCTGATTTCCCCTTATTATATCCTGAATGATTTTTCATGTCATCAAGTAGACTTAAAAGTAGGATTTCAGTAGCTGAAGAGCATTTTGTTTAACCCGATGCTTCCTCTGGAAATTTAGGTTATTTTCAACTTTCTTTTCTATGAAGACCTTTCTTCTATGTAAATATTTATGTGCTTCTCTCAATACTTCTCACAGTAGAGTTTTTGGGAAACTCTTAAAGCACTCGTAAACCAGTGCCGTGCCGGTAAATGCTTAACAACTGGCTTGCAAAGGGGGATGAAAGCCTTGATTTACAGTATTTGTCCATTTCTGGGGTATAAATGCTCCCACCATAGTTGATTTCAAGCTACCAATGGTTTAACCCCTCCCTTAAAATTTTTTTGAAAAATTAACAATTGGTGCTTGTGAACCAACACACCACTGCAAGGCTTTAAATACGTATTTTGCTGTTTCTCTCCAGAAAGGTTATATCTAATAACATTCTTACCAGCAACATGCAGGATGGCCTGCTTAGATCCAGGTGGGCCAGCAGCTGAGGTGGAAGGTAAGTAAACTCAGATTTCCTTTACTCTGAAGGATCCAGTACCACCTCTGATGACATGTAGGAAAAATAACTTTTTCCCTAAAGGACGATTCCACATGTATAAATGTTGTAAAAGGGGAAAAACTAAACTCAGAATTTGTTTTAGATTTTTATGTAAGACCAAGTCCAAATATTTGCTAACCAAAATAGTCTCTCTGTTACTTCTCTATCCTTCATATTGATGCAATGCTATTAAATATGACATTTCGTCATCTTGTATATGCAGAGAAATATGGCATCACGGAATAAAAAAGGGACTTTGTAATATTGCTGGAGCATGGTAATTCTCAAAGAGCCAGAACCCTGGCCCAGCCACTAACTAACTCTGTGACTGTAAGTGGACCCTCTGCATGTTCTGTTTATCCTCTCTATGAGAATGATCATGAGCCTCAAAGTGCAGGCCTAATTCTGCCACCCCTCCATTCCATACATTCTTTGAATGAGTGCCCTTTGTTGGCATCAGGATAAAGTACCAAATTCTTTTTTTTTTTTAAATACACCTAACATAAATTTACCATCTATACTATTTATTTTATTTTATTTATTTAGGCTGTGTTGGGTCTTTGTTTCTGTGCGAGGGCTTTCTCTAGTTGCAGCGAGCGGGGGCCACTCTTCATCGCGGTGTGCGGGCCTGCCACTGTCGCAGCCTCTCTTGTTGCGGAGCACAGGCTCCAGACGCGCAGGCTCAGTAGTTGTGGCTCACGGGCCCAGTTGCTCCACGGCATGTGGGATCCTCCCAGACCAGGGCTTGAACCCACGTCCCCTGCATTGGCAGTTCTTAATAAGATGTACTGTGTTACATGGTACAGCAGGCAAACTCTAAGGTGACCTCTTGTGCCATCCCCTCACCTTGAGTGTGAGTGAGCTTATGACTTGCTTTTACCCAATAGAATATGACAAAGATGATGGAATGTTACTCCAGTGTTTATGTCATGTTATTTAAGACTCCATCTCTCTGGAATCATTCTTGTTCTCCTGCTGGCCTTGAAGGAATAAACAGCCATGTTGTGAATGTCTCTAGAAAGGTCCACATGGCAGGTAAATGCAGGAAGCCTGTAGGAATTGAGGGCCTCAGTCCTATAACCCCAAGGAACTGAATTCTGCCAACAACCTGCATGAGCTTGGGAACAGAACCTTCCCCAGTCCCCAGTCAAACCTCCAGATGAGAATGCAGCCTGGCCAACGCCTTGGTTACAGCCTGGTGAGACCCTGAAGCAGAGAACCAGCTAAGCAGGCTTGGACTTCTGAGCCACAGAAACGTGAGATAATAAATGTGTATTATTTTAAGCTGCTAAATTTGTGGTGCTTTGTTGCACAGCAATGCAAAAGTGGTTACAACGTCTTCCATGATATTTTGATAGCACACCTTCTCTAGTGTGTTCTAGTGCTCTCCACCTGCCTCTTCCAGATCTATTCTTTATGCTCTTTCTTCTTTCCCTGTGCTCCAGGAGGCTGACTGGTAGGGACTGCATCTACTGAGCTGCTTTGACTTCTGGCTTTTGATTGGCACTGAATCGAGGCTGGGAAGTGGGAGACAGGGGAGAAGATGAATCGAGGCTCCCTCCCCGTGAGGTTGTAGGTTGGAAATAGCCACATTTCTCTACAGCAGGCCACAGCTCTTGTCATGAGGCTTTCTCCTCTGGCTCTGGCTCTGTCTGGTTCCTATACTGCTCCCTTCCTGTGCCCCTGAGTGTTACAGGTTACACTCTGCATTGTTGTTAGCCCTCCATATTCACCATCCTTTCCCTTGTCCACTTCCCTTAGCCCTGCCTAAATCTTTGTTAGCAGTCACATCATTAAACTCTCCTAAATTACCCTTTTTAAGTGTATCACTGTTTCTTGTTGGGACTCTGATTGATACAAAGCATTATTTCAATTCCCTGCTCTTTTATACAAAGGGCTTCTCACACATTAGGGCAGCAGTCCCCAACCTTTTTGGCACCAGGGACTGGTTTCGTGGAAGACAATTTTTCCATGGATGGGGGTGGGGGGGGGGATTGTTCAGGTGGTAATGCGAGCGATGGGGAGCGATGGGGAGCGGCAGATGAAGCTTTGCTCGCTCGCCTGCCGCTCACCTCCTGCTGTGCGGCACAGTTCCTAACGGGCTGTGGACCGGTAGTGGTCCGCAGCCCAGGGGTTGGGGATCCCTGCACTAGAGGATAATTTCCCCAGCCCCTGGTCCCATCTTTATCTAGCTCAGTAGTTTTCAAAATGTGGCCCCCAGAACTGCAGCATCAGCCTCAACCTGGGAATGTGTTAGAAATGCAAGTTCTCAGGCCATGGCCCAGATCTACTGAATAAGAAATGCTGTGACTGGGCCCAGTGATCTGTATTTTAACAAGCCCTCCAGGTGATTCTGAGGCATATGCTAAAGTTTGGGAACCACTGAGCTAGTTTGCTCTGTTATCTTCTACTTTAAGTCCCAACTTAAACACTTAGACTTCATTTGTTCCCTCTGCTACATTTCCCACAGCACCCTCTGTCTCTGTACTTGTAGTAGTCTTATCCTTATAGTTGCTTGTTCAAAGCTGGTCTCTCCCAGCATCCTATGAGTCCAGCATCTATTTCTGCTTTGTTCATGTTGGAATTATTCATGTTGTATCTGGTGCCTGACCTATAATGGACATGCAATAATTATGTCTCAAAACATTGATTCTCAAAACATTGATTCAGTGAACAATTTGGGCCTCAGTTTACTCATTCATGGAAAGAAGTTTGACTGGCTCATTCATTCAACAATCACCTTTGCTCAAGTAGCTTGGTTAAGTCATAGAGTTCGGTGCTGGGCAGAAGTTTTCACACTTCTGGTTTGGAAAGATCTATATTGTATGGGTTAATTATTATCCTTTTCAACCATTTTTATCTAAGCTCTAAAGGTTGCAGATTTGCAAAAATATGTTATATAACATAGTTTACTTTATAAATAGCTTAGATCATAGTTTGGATGAATTGCTTTCAAAGTCCATCTAAATAATCTGACCAAAGAACTTGTGTTCTATTGTTCAGATCAGACGTCTTTGTTAGCTTTAGAGTCATCTCTTATATTTTTAAAATATATTCAGCCATCCATCCACTCAACATTTACACCTTGCAACAACTATTTACTCTGTGTCAGGACAAGTGCTTTGAACTTGGAATAGTAGCCATGGCAGGGACAATTAGTTAGAACTGTTGTTTTTTTAAAAAGCCACAAAACCGTAGCCTGATCTCACATTTTTAATGACAGTGGGGTCATAATCTAAGCTGAATTTGCTCGACTTGAAGTGGCCTTGTTCCTGAAGGATCTGCTTGAACTTATGACACAGAGGAGGAGATGGGAGCCGTCGGAGGTTTGAGCAGAGGTATGACAGGAACAAACTTACATTTTAAAAGGATCACCCTGGCTACTCCGTGGTGTAGGGTGAGGCAGAACAAGAGCAGAGGCAGAGAGATATGTTACAAGGTGATTGCAGTAATACAGGGAGAGATGATGTTGACAGGGATGAGAGCGGTAACACCACAAACAGAGGTGTATTCAGCTTCTGGGTATATTTTGAAGGTAGGGCTGTTAGGCTTTGCTGACAGATGTGATCTGGGGTGAGAGAGATAGAAAGAAGTCAGGGTTTTTGGTCTAACTGTTAGGATGGGGCTGCTGTTTGGTGAGATGGGGAAACTGTCAAAGATGAAGGCTCTGGGCAGGAAGATGAGGGGTAAGGGTCGCATCTACTGTAAATCATCTAGCTCTGACTGAGTAAATAATATGGAGTTTAACAAATATCTTGGGAATTTTACAAACTGTCTCAAATGTTGTCTTCATTATGACTGTGGATGGAGTCAAAGAACATCCTATGATTTCATCCCTCATCAGTCTGTGATAAGTGAGGTAGATGTGCTTCAAGAAAGCAGGAGATCATAGCCCCATGTGGATTAGATTCTGAGCCGGTCCTCGGATCAGATCTATTCCTTGCCCTTTTCCGGGTCTGCTTTGCATCACAGAGGAGCTGATAATTGCAGGCTGTGGTTCCTGGGGTCCATGATTAGGGGTCTTTGGCTGTGTTGGTAGCAGGAGGTGAGGGTGTGGAGGGGAGGGAGAAGCTGGGCTATTTCTCCTCCTCTCTGTCTGACTCATGCAGCATCACTGGTAGTAGCTGATCATCCTCTGCCGCGCCTGCTCCCACTGGACAGGTCCTCTGTAGCTCTGGCCTCTCTCCTCCCCCTGGGCTCTGATAACATTATCTCCCCACTCTGAACCTCCAGCCTAGGGGAGACCCAGTTTCCTGCAGCTGCCATCTCTGGGCTGCCAACCTGTCCCTGTTTGGCTTCTCAGTTTAATGTCCAGCGAGGTTTCTATTTTCCTGGATGGCTCCCTCAGACTAAGATTCCCATAGTGAAAAAAGAGGGAATCCACGGTAATTATTTGGTACATCACTTATTTCAAGGGTGTCTGAGTGTTTGACTTGAGTTTACTCTTTCTACTTGTCTTGTCCATGACTTGATTATCCACCTGGGTGAGATGGGCTGTGGGTTTAGCATTGATCTGGCCCTCATACATTTTGATCCACTACTCAGGACCCAAAGTGTCAACAGTAATCTTAAAACAAAACCACCCCTCTGATGCTTGAATTTCTTCTCTGGTATCCCAGTCCTTCCTGGATATTTATTCTTCAGTAGAAACTCATTAATTTCCAAGGTTTGTCATTTTATCTTTAGATAGTTCTGTTTCAATTTTAATTTTTTGATTAGAACAGTCTATGTCAAAAAAAAAAAAAAGCAACCAAAAAACCCTCAAACTGGCTTAAAGAAAAAAATAACATTTATTGACTCCTTTAATTGATCAATCGAGAGGGAATGGTTCAGATGAAGCTTTATTCTGGGCTCAAACAATGTCTATGACCCAATTTTTGTTTTTGTTTTTGTGGTTTTTTTCTCCCTTTCTTAGCACGTCTTCTTCAAGATTGTTTCCATCCTGAGCTAGGCTCCCCTAGTGGTCTGAAGTGGGCTCTCGTTGGCTCACAAAAGCTTGAAAAAATCCTGGAATCTCCTGGCCCTGATTGACTCATATGTTCCAGCTCTCATTGGTCTGCTTAGGTCACATTCCTACCCCTGATTGGCCTGCTTTGGGTCATGCTCCCATCCCTGAGCTAGTTCTGTGGCTGGGTCAGTGGGATACATTGATAGGCCTAAGAAAATACTCAGTAAATGGGATTAACTGATTAGCTTAAACAAATACATGGCTGAACAAAACTGGAAGTGGGGTCAATCCCACCCAAACCGCAGGTCTCAAAAATTCAGGATGAAGTTAGTAAGGAAGAGGGGGGAAATGGGTTCTAGGGATTGCTGGGGGGAAAAAATGTCTACTATAGAAGGCAATGGCAAAGAGTCATTTGAGGGTCTGCTATTATATCATCTCCATAGGTAAAGGATTCTTGAAGGTTTACATTGGCCAAATTAAGGTTTACAAGGTACATTAACAAACACAGATGCCAATACTCCAAAATTTGGTAAGTAAAACAAAAGGTTCTCTATTCCATAAGGAGGTAAACTCTGAATTTCCAAAACTCCTTGAGCAGTAATAAAACTATTCTTTATTCAATTATAAATCAATAAACAGTACACTATAGGTATACATATTTGGAAGGAGGCGACAAAACAAAAGAAACAAAAAGAAAGGATGATTTTAAAAATCTCAGCTTTTGACATAGTACAAATACATTGGAAAAAGAGCCATCACCTAAAACAATGCACAATTAGAATGGAAACTATCACAGCAAATGTGGAGGGAAGGGCTATCAATATCAAAACAATGTATTGAACCCTCATGAGAAAGGCAGCCAACATTTCATTGGATAATTCCATTGCTTCATTTGGCAAAATGGTAACTGTGGCAAATGAAATATGCTTTAAAGGTCTACACCTCCACGGACACTTCAATTTGTGGAAGGTTGTTAGTTAATTCGTTATTCTTTTTCGTGTAGGCCAGTGAGCTGTTACACTGAACAAAGCTTCCCTCCCCCACCCGCCGATTTCTCTTATTTCTTTTTGGTTTGCAGGGGCCTAGATTTTATCGCTGCACAGGGCAATAAAATGGCGGATGACCTGCTAACAGCGACGAAAACAAAACCCCACCTACAACTTCAAAAAAATGAAGTGAACGGCGATTCACTTAATCCTGTGCTAACCATTGTCACAGCTAATTATAAATTAAGAGCAAAGTACGTAAGTCTTAGTGAACATGGTTGATTGGTACAATAGGGAGTAGAACTCGATGGGATTCTTTATTTCTTTTGGCATGTGTGTTTTTTGTCTTTCTGCCAAAGTGAACTGTAACTCTTTAAGCCTCAATAGACTATTGGAGGTTTGAAGGAGCTGTTGTTCTGACAGAACTTACCTGTTGAGGTTGTTTTTTCTGTTAATCACTCACACTAAATAATTCTGAGATGGCTTTTTTTTTTTTAACATCTTTATTGGAGTATAATAGCTTTACATTGTGTTAGTTTCTGCTGTACAACAAAGTGAATCAGCTATACGTACACATATATCCCCATAACCCCTCCCTCTTGCGTCTCCCTCCCACCCTCCCTAACCCACTCCTCTAGGTGGTCACAAAGCACAGAGCTGATCTCCCTGTGCTGTGCCGCTGCTTTCCACTAGCTATCTATTTTACATTTAGTAGTGTATATATTTCCATACCACTCTCTCACTTCATCCCAGCTTACCCTTCCCCCTTCCCATGTCCTCAAGTCCATTCTCTACGTCTGTGTCTTTATTTCTGTCCTGCCCCTAAGTTCTTCAGAATCTTTTTTTTTTTTTTTTACATTCCATATATATGTGTTAGCGTATGGTATTTTTTTAATGACACAATGAACATTGTGCTACATGACTCTTTTTGAATTATGGTTTTCTCAGGGTATATGCCCAGTAATGGGATTTCTGGGTCATATGGTAGTTCTATTTTTCGTTTTTTAAGGAACCTCCATACTGTTCTCCAGAGAGGCTGTATCAATTTGCATTCCAACCAACAGTACAAGAGGGTTCCCTTTTCTCCACACCCTCTCCAGCATTTATCGTTTGTAGATTTTTTTGATGATGGCCATTCTGACTGGTGTGAGGTGATACCTCATTGTAGTTTTGCTTTGCATTTCCCTAATGATTAGTGATGTTGAGCATCCTTTCATGGGTTTGTTGGCAATCTGTACATCTTCCTTGGAGAAATGTCTATTTAGGTCTTCTGCCCATTTTTGGATTAGGTTTTTTGTTTTATTGATATTGAGCTGCATGAGCTGCTTGTATATTTGGGAGATTAATCCTGTCACTTGCTTCGTTTGCAAATATTTTCTCCCATTCTGAGCATTGTCTTTTCATCTTGTTTATGGTTTCCTTTGCTGTGCAAAAGCTTTTAAGTTTCATTAGGTCCCATTTATTTTTGTTTTTATTTCCATTTCTCTAGGAGGTGGGTCAAAAAGGATCTTGCTGTGATGTATGTCATAGAATGTTCTGCCTATATTTTTCTCTAAGAGTTTTGTAGTATCTGGCCTTACATTTAGGACTTTAATCCACTTTGAGTTTATTTTTGTGTATGGTGTTAGGAAGTGTTCTAATTTCATTCTTTTCCATGTAGCTGTCCAGTTTTCCCAGCACCACTTATTGAAGAGGCTGACTTTTCTCCATTGTATATTCTTGCCTCCTTTATCAAACATAAGGTGACCATATGTGCGTGGGTTTATCTCTGGGCTTTCTATCCTGTTCCATTGATCTAGATTTCTGTTTTTGTGCCATTACCATACTGTCTTGATTACTGTAACTTTGTAATATAGTCTGAATTCAGGGAGCCTGATTCCTCCAGCTCTGTTTTTCTTTCTCAAGATTGCTTTGACTCTTCGGGGTCTTTTGTGTTTCCATACAAATTGTGAAGTTTTTTGTTCTAGTTCTGTGAAAAATGCAATTGGTAGTTTGATAGGGATTGCATTGAATCTGTAGATTGCTTTGGGTAGTATAGTCATTTTCACAATGTTGATTCTTCCAATCCAAGAACATGGTATATCTGTCCATCTGTTTGTATCATCTTTAATTTCTTTCATCAGTGTCTTATAATTTTCTGCATACAGGTGTTTTGTCTCCTTAGGTAGGTTTATTCCTAGGTATTTTATTTTTCTTGTTGCAATGGTAAATGGGAGTGTTTCCTTAATTTCGCTTTCAGATTTTCCATCATTAGTGTGTAAGAATGCAAGAGATTTCTGTGCATTAATTTTGTATCCTGCTAATTTACCAAATTCATTGATTAGCTCTGGTAGTTTTCTGGTAGCCTCTTTAGGATTCTCTATGTTTAGTATCATGTCATCTGTAAACAGTGACAGCTTTACTTCTTCTTTTCTGATTTGGATTCTTTTATTTCTTTTTTGTCTCTGATTGCTGTGGCTAAAACTTCCAAGACTATGTTGAATAATAGTGGTGAGAGTGGACAACCTGTCTTGTTCCTGATCTTAGAGGAAATGGTTTCAGTTTTTCACCATTGAGAATGATGTTGGCTGTGGGTTTGTCATATATGGCCTTTATTATGTTGAGGTAAGTTCCCTTTGTGCCTACTTTCTGGAGGGTTTTTATCATAAATGGGAGTTGAATTTTTTCGAAAGCTTTTTCTGCACCTTTTGAGATGATCATATGCTTTTTATCCTTCAGTTTGTTAATATGGTGTATCACATTGATTGATTTGCATATATTGAAGAATCCTTTCATTCCTGGGATAAACCCCACTTCATAATGGTGTATGATCCCTTTAATGTGCTGTTGGATTCTGCTTGCTAGTGTTTTGTTAAGGAATTTTGCATCTAGGTTCATCAGTGATATTGGCCTGTAGTTTTCCTTTTGTGACATCTTTGTCTGGTTTTGGTATCAGGGTGATGGTGGCCTCATAGAATGAGTTTGGAAGTGTTCCTCCCTCTGCTATATTTTGGAAGAGTGGGAGAAGGATAGATATTAGCTCTTCTCTACATGTTTGATAGAATTCGCCTGTGAAGCCATCTGGTCCTGGACTTTTGTTTGTTGGAAAGTGTTTAATCACAGTTTCAATTTCAGTGCGTGTGAATGGTCTGTTTATATTTTCTATTTCTTCCTAGTTCCATCTTGGAAGGTTGTTCTTTTCTAAGAATTTGTCCATTTCTTCCAGGTGGTCCATTTTATAGGCATAGAGTTGCATGTAGTAATCTCTCATGATCCTTTGTATTTCTGCAGTTTCAGTTGTTACTTCTTTTTCATTTCTAATTCTATATATCTGAGTCTTCTCCCTTTTTTTCTTAATGAGTCTGACTAATGGTTCATCAACTTTATCTTCTCAAGGCACCAGCTTTTAATTTTATTGATCTTTGCTATTGTTTCCTTCATTTCTTTTTTATTTCTCATCTGATTTTATGATTTCTTTTCTTCTGCTCACTTTGGGTTTTTTATTCTTCTTTCTCTAATTTCTTTAGGTGTAAGGTTAGGTTGTTTATTGGAGATTTTTCTTATTCCTTGAGGTAGGATTGTATTGCTATAAACTTCCTTCTTAGAACTGCTATTGCTGCATCCCATAGGTTTTGGGCCGTCGTGTTTTCATTGTCATTTGTTTTTAGGTATTTTTTGATTTCCTCTTTGATTTCTTCAGTGATCTCTTGGTTACTTAGTAGCGTATTGTTTAGCCTCCATGTGTTTGTATTTTTTACAGTTTTCTTAATGTAATTGTTATCTAGTCTCATAGTCTTGTGGTCGGAAATGATACTTGATATGATTTCTGTTTTCTTAAGCTTACCAATGCTTGAATTGTGACTGAAGATTTGATCTATCCTGGAGAATGTTCCATGAGCACTTGAGATGAAAGTGTATTCTGTTGTTTTTGGATGTAATAGCCTATAAATATCAATTAAGTCTATTTTGTTTAATGTGTCATTTAAAGCTTGTGTTTCCTTATTTATTTTCATTTTGGTTGATCTGTCCATTGGTGAAAGTGGGGTGTTAAAATCCCCTACTATTATTGTGTTACTGTTGTTTTCCCCTTTTATGGCTGTTAGCATTTGCCTTATGTATTGAGGTGCTCCTATGTTGGGTGCATAAATATTTTGAATTGTTATATCTTCTTGGATTGATCCCTTGATCATTATGTAGTGTCCTTCTTTGTCTCTTGTAATAGTCTATTTTAAAGTCTATCTTGTCTGATATGGGAATTGCTACTTCAGCTTTCTTTTGTTTTCCATTTGCATGGAATATCTTTTCCCATCCCCTCACTTTCAGTCTGTATGTGTCCCTAGGCCTGTAGTGGTTCTCTTGTAGACAGCTTATATATGGGTCTTATTTTTGTATCCATTCAGCCAGTCTGTGTCTTTTGGTTGGAGCATTTAATCCATTTACTTTTAAGGTAATTATCAACATGTATGTTCCTATTACCATTTTCTGAATTGTTTTTAGTTTGCTATTGTAAGTCTTTTTCTTCTCTTATGTTTCCTGCCTAGAGAAGTTCCTTTACCATTTGTTGTAAAGCTGGTTTGATGTTGCTGAATTCTCTTAGCTTTTGCTTGTCGGTAAAGGTTTTAATTTCTCAGAAATTAAAAATCTGAATGAGATCCTTGCTAGCTAGAGTAATCTTGGTTGTAGGTTTTTTCCTTCCATCACCTTAAATGTGTCCTGCCACTCCCTTCTGGCTTGCAGAGTTTCTACTGAAAGATTAGCTGTTAACCTTGTGGAGATTTCCTTGTATGTTATTTGTTGCTTTTCCCTTGCTGCTTGTAACATTTTTTCTTTGTATTTAATTTTTGATAGTTTGATTAATATGTATCTTGGTGTGTTACTCCTTGGACTTATCCTGCATTGGACTCTCTGCGCTTCCTGGACTTGATTGACTATTTCCTTTCCCATATTAGGGAAGTTTTCAACTATAATCTGTTCCAATATTTTCTCAGTCCCTTTCTTTTGCTCTTCTTCTTCTGGGACCCCTATAATTCGAATGTTGGTGCATTTAATGTTGTCCCAGAGGTCTCTGAGACTATCCTCAATTCTTTTCATTCTTTTATCTTTATTCTGGTCTGCAGTAGTTATTTCCACTATTGTGTCTTCCAGGTCACTTATCCATTCTTCTGCCTCAGTTATTCTGTTATTGATCCCTTCTAGAGCATTTTTATTTTCATTTATTGTGTTGTTCCCCATTGTTTGTTTGCTCTTTAGTTCTTCTAGGTCCTTGTTGAACATTTCTTGTATTTTTTCCATTCTATTTCCAAGATTTTGATCATCTTTACTATCATTACTCTGAATTCTTTTTCAGGTAGACTACCTATTCCCTCTTCATTTGTTTGGTCTGGTGGGTTTTTACTTTGCTCCTTCATCTGCTGTGTATTTCTCTGTCTTCTCATTTTGCTTAATGTACTGTGTTTGAGCTCTCCTTTTTGCAGTCTGCATGTTTGTAGTTCTCGTTTTTGGTGTCTGCTCCCAGTGTGTAAATTTGGTTCAGTGGCTTGTGTAGGGCTTCCTGGTGGAGGGGACTTCTGCCTGTGTTCTGGTGGATGAGGCTGGACCTTGTCTTTCTGTTGGTCAGGACTGCATCAAGTGGTGTGTTTTGTGGTGTCTATGAACTTAGTATGATTTTAGGCAGCCTCTCTGCTAATGGGTGGGGTTGTGTTCCTGTCTTGCTAGTTGTTTGACATGGTGTGTCCAGCATTGAAGCTTGCTGGTCATTGAGTGGAACTGGGTCTTAGTGTTGAGATGGAGATCTCTGGGAGAGCTCTCACTGATTGATATTATGTGGGGCTGGGAGGTCTCTGGTAATCTAATGTCCTGTACTTGGCTCTCCCACCTCAGAGGCTCTGGCCTGACAACCTGCCAGAGTGCCAAGACCCTGTCAGTCACATGGCTGTGGGTCTTGGAGGGCCTTCTGGAGAGGTGGGTGTGGCTGTGGTTCACTGTGGGTACAAAGACACTAGTGGCATAAGCTCCGGAGAATATTCCTTGGTGTGAGCTCTCCATGGCTTCTTTTTAAAAAATTTTTATTGACATTACAGTTGCTCTACAATGTTGTGTTAGTTTCTGCTGTACAGCAAAGTGAATCAGTTATATGCATACATATATCCCCTCTTTTTTAGATTTCTTTCCCATTTAGGTCACCACAGGGCATTGAGTACAGTTCCCTGCACTATACAGCAGGTTCTCATCAGTTATCAATTTTATACATAGTAGTGTGTATATGTCAATCCCAACCTCCAAATTCATCCCCCCCCTTTCCCCCTTGGTATCCATAAGTTTGTTCTCTACATCTGTGTGTCTATTTCTGCTTTGCAAATAAGTCCATCAACAGAGGAATGGATAAAGATGTGGTACATATATACAATGGAATATTACTCAGCCATAAAAAGGAATGAAATAGTGCCATTTACAGGGACGTGTATAGACCTAGAGACTGTCATACAGAGTGAAGTAAGTCAGAAAGAGAAAAACAAGTATTGTATAATATCGCTTATATGTGGAATCTAGAAAAATGGTACAGATGAGATGGTTTCTTTTTAAAATTTTTAAAAATTGAAATATAGTTGATTTAGAATGTTTTGTCAGTTTCAGGTGTACAGCAAAGTGATTCAGTTATACCTATGTATTTTCTTTTTCATATTCTTTTCCATTATATGTTATTACAAGAGGTTGAATATGGTTCCCTGTGTTCTACAGTAAGACCTTGGGTAGCTTCTTTTCTTAAACTACCTTGAAAAGCACCCCCACAGCAATAACAACCAGAGGGAGGTCTGCCAAAGCTGTTGTAAGATTTGGCTTCATCTGGTTCTCTAGCATAATGATTGGGGAAGTGTTTCAGTTAGCTGTTGTAGTGGAACACCCCCCCCTCAAAACTTAGTGGCTAAAAAGAACAATGGTTGATTATTCCTAACAAGCCAGTGCATCTGCTGGGTTGATCCACCAACCTGGGCTGGACTTGGCCCATCTTGGCTGGGCTCGCTCATGTCTCTGTGGTCAGCTGGAGGCTTGGCTGGGGCTGGGTACTCTAAGATGGCCATGGCTGTGATGAATCAGCTTGGCTCCATGTGGTGTCTGATCCTTCTTGTAAGTCAGTCTGGACTTGTCCACGTGGCAGTGGCAAGGTTCCAACAGAGTGGAAGCATGGAAGGTCTCTTGAGCCCTAGAGTCTGAACTGGATCATTATCACTTTGGCCTCATTCTACTGGCAAAAGCAAGCCCAGATTCCAGAGAAAGGGAAATAGACAATGCTTCTTGGTGGGAGGAGCAACAAACTCCCCTTGGATGTAGGAGGGAAAGAATTGAAGCCACATTTGCATCCATGTACCACAGAAAACTTGAGTATTGCTCAGCTCACATGGTAAACACCTTATTTTTAGGGAGGAGAGTAGGATAAAAATAAACATTATGTGTAAAAGAAGTTCCCATACCCAATTTAGAAACAATCTGGCTTATTAAAATAGAAGCTTCCCCCCAAATCCTTTTTTAGTTTTCTCATTTCTACCATTTGTTGATTTTTCCACTCAATGTAGAGAGAAACTTTCATATTTAACTTTTTGTTTTGTTTTGTTTTGATTATACTTGAAGGATTTTTGGCTTTGTTTGTTAATATATTATTGTGGAGTTTATGCTTTTAATACCATGGGAATATTATCTATTCTTCTGAGTTTGTTTTTAGGTATCTTAAAATGAATTGCAACCCATAGTGGAATACTTGAAATTACTGTGTGAAAGGTAAAATATGATTCTAGTATTCACTTCTTCAAGAAACAGTGGTTGAGTGAGCACCTCCTGGGTATGTTAGAAGCTGGGCTAGGTGCTCAGGACACAGTAGAGAGCAAGACATAAAAAATCCCTGCCCTCACGGAGCTTACACTTTTCTGGGGTGACAGATGGGAAACCAGCAAACCATGACTGACAGTGATAAGTGCTGAGAAAGATAAAACCAGGCATTGGAGAGCTTCTTTTAAACAGATACAGCTCCACCTCCACTTACAGGAGACTGGAGGAGGTAAAAATGAAGCCAAGACTCTCTTGAGGAAAAGAAGACACCTGTGCAAAGGGCCAGGGGCAGAGAGGTCCAGAGTGGGGCAGACCTTGATGAGGTCTCAAGATGCTTTCAGGGAGTGTTTTAGGAACAGAAACCCAGTGTCACAGGTGCTGTCACCACTCTGTCTGTATCTATTTAGATTCATTGGCCTCTGGTTTGCTTTCCCTCCCAGTAGCAGTAGGTGCCTCTCTATTGGAAATCTGCCTTCAGGCTGCCAGAATTCACTTTGCCTGCAAGTCCCAAGAGCTACAAGTTCTGGGAATGGAATTCTCTGGGGCAGCCCTTTACCAATACTGATGAAAACAGGGGTATCAATTCCCCAGCTCCCTTGCCCCAATAGGGGCACCTCCCAGACCTCCCCTGCAAAAGTGGGCCAAAGTTGTGCTAATTTGCTTGATTTCTCACCCTCGCTTGGTTCTCTTCTTTTTCTGTCCCACTCCGTCAGTCTCCTACTGGCTTTTCCTGGAACACTTTCTAATAAATGGCTCTCCCAGGAATTCTTGTCCCTGGAGATGATTCTGAGGCATCCCACCCTAGGTAGCCAGTGACACTGGAGCAAAGTGAATGAAGGAGGCATGAGACAGGCCTCCAGAGACAGCTCAGGCACAATGTACAAGCAGGGAATGACATCACCTAATATACATACATAAGAGCATCACTCTGTGGGCAATGGCTGGAGAGAGAATTGGTTGGATGAGGGAAAG
>NW_006798629.1:4227472-4296003 GCF_000442215.2 Lipotes vexillifer | reverse complement strand
GGAAAGAGTAAAACCTCAAATCAAATTCAAGGCCAGTAATCCTCCCTGTGCTGACATCTCTACCAATTTCTTTTTATCTTTTCAATTGGGATAAAATGATCTACCCTTTGGCTATCCCTCAAAGATGGTGTGAGGATGAAAAGATGATTTGCATAAAATTCTTACCATTCTCCAGAAAAGATGTACCCAATAAAAACCACTATTATTATTGATAAAAATAAAAATAGCAATGCAAGCTCATGACCAGTTTCTGGAGAATTTTCATACATCAATAGGAAAATTAAGGGTAATATTAAAGACTAAAGCAACTGTTTCTAGGTTTCTCTTTTGTTTATACCATTGTTGCTCCTTTTGGAGTGTGAGAAGCAAAAGAGCTGATGTAAATATTTGTGCCCTGACCTGGTTCAGTCTGAAAGTAGAGATAAAGATCTTTTGAAAAATGGCAGCAATGAAACAAACATTCCAGTTTCTTTCCTTTGGGGGGAAGGGGTACCTTATTTTGAAATTAAAAATAAAAAACAAACTATTGTATAAATGGAGGTAAAACTATTGTTAAAAAATATTGGCTTATGTTCTAGATCCGTACACACACATGTAACCTCCATACAAGTGAGTGTGTGTGTGCATGTGCATGTGCGTGTGTGTGTGTGTGATGTGTATATGCAAGCGTGATCGGTAGACTGTCTCTGCTCATGAAAGCTTTTTCCAAACCAATGTACGGAAAGTGACAGATGGAACGTCAATGGCTGAGAAGCAGTTACACATATCTGGCCAGCATGGTTTTGATTGTGTTTTGGGTAGTCAGCCAGCCAGCCACACACCAGAACTATTATTTTAGGAAGCTGGAAGCGAATTAGCCAATGTCAAAAGGAAGAGAGAGATGCAGGGAATGAAATTGACCCTCTTGTAATTATGTAGGGGGAGAGATCAGTGGAGGTAAAGTGGGAGATGCAGTGTCAGTTCTACTAAGAAGTTGCCCAGGTTCCTGGGACCACTAATTCCTCTCCATGGAAAGGCCATCTTTCTGTCTTCTGTAAAAATGCTTTCAGTAATGTATCAGTGTAGCTGAAGCTACATCCAGCTGTCGGAATTCACACAAGAACTTACTGAGAGCAATACATTCTGGTATTCAGGTTCAATTGTTATTGTTCCTATGTTATCATAATAAAAATCTCATAGTTGAAATAAATATGGGGTATGCAGGATACACAGGATAATATTGTAGGCCCACATCTTCCAATAACCCTGTAAATGCTTCTTATTTCAGGGGTTTTCGGAACCACACAGCAGGTGCAAGCTCAAATGCAGTAGAAAAGGACAGACATACTCCAATGTCAGAAGAACAAATATTCGGGCTCAGCACGTGGGAAGATCACATACCTCGGTAAGCCCAACAAATCAGAGAAGTCTGTAGAAAAACATGGACATGTTTACTTTTCTACCTTCTCCATCAACACCATTCTGGTACTTTGCTGTATATGTTTTAAAACACACTCTGCTTGATACAAAATGTCAAAATCAGCCCAAACAATCCAGGGCAGTCTAGACTCTACTATGATGAGGATTCTCTGTTAAGTCACTAGTTTTTTTTTCCAGGAAGAGTCCCAAGTTGAATCAATAGACTCCCCTAATCTTTCTCTCTCTCAGAAGAAAGGGACATTCCAGGCCTATGTGTTATTAGGCTAGATCTCTGCCATGTCTTAGCATCTCACCCACTGGCCCCTTGATAAGTTTGGGAGATACTTACAAGGGTTGGTTTTGAAAAATGGTAGGAGTGACAGAGTTACATTCAGTATTGCTAACAAGTGCTACCCATGTAGCTTTAAGTACATCAGAGACACTCTCAGCCCCCTCTGCTTCATTCTCTCTGGTCCTCACCTTCCCCAGTGGCTCTTCTGTTGTGTGGGTTCCCATGTGGTTCATCCCAACTGCTTGTAGGCATTCTTACACTCACTTTTGAGGACTGCCACTTCTTGAAAAAATTTATTATTTTTTTAATTACAAAATATAAAATTGCCACTGTAGAAAACCAGGGCCTAAAACTTAGTGCTGACTAAATACGCATTGAATGAATTAATTTAAAATATTTTGAAAATAAAATACAAAGGAAGAAAAAATTAAGAACCAGTCATAAACCCACCCTCCAGAGATGGATAATAACACCACTTCTTGTTTATATGCTCTGAGATATTTTCTGCAAGTCTAAAAACAAAAATTAGACCATTTTGTCTTATTGTTTTGTTATATGCTAGCCTCCCATCTCCAGTTGGAAAATCTCCCATGCCAGTACAGGTTCTTACATACCACACTTCTTGTTTTTTAAACATCTTTATTGGAGTATAATTGTTTCACAATGGTGTGTTAGCTTCTGCTGTATAACAAAGTGAATAAGCTATACATATACATATATCCCCATTTCTCCTCCCTCTTGCGTCTCCCTCCCAGCCTCCCTATCCCACCCCTCTAGGTGCTCACAAAGCACCAAGGTGATCTCCCTGTGCTATGCGGCTGCTTCCCACCAGCTATCTATTTTACATTTGACATACCACACTTTTAATGGCTACATAATAATTCATTGTATAGAATATTAACAATGAATTGTTTAACTAAGTTCCTGCTGTTTGACATTTAGCTTGCCTCCCTTTTTTTTTTTATAAACAATATTGCAACAAGTATCCTTGATGCTGTTCTCCAATTTTTGCGTGTAATTCTATTTTTAAAAATTTTTTATTTGTTTTCTTTTTAAATGTTTATTTTTGACCTACAGCACTGTTTGTTCCTGTTACACAACATACTGATTTTTCTATACATTTTAAATTTTTTCTTTTTTTTAAATTGAAGTATAGTTGATTTACAATGTTGTGCTTATTTCTGCTGTATAGCAAAGTGACTCAGTTATACACATATAAACATTCTTTTTTTATATGCATGTAATTTAAATTATTTCTTTAGGGTAAATTCCCAGAAATGAGGTATGTGGCTTAAAGAGTCTGTGTATTTTATTACCTATTGACAAGTCATCCAGGGAAGCATCCCTTTGCCTGAGACTTGAGGCTGGTCCCTGTCCAACTAGAACTCTGAATTATAGCCTCCTTCAGGGTCTATGACCTTCAGGACCCATGACTTGTATAGCAGGTAATCAATGTGTATTTATTGGATCAAGTAATTTAAATATCCTATTCCCTTGGCCTTGATTTTAGCCCCCTCAAGAACTGAATTCCCCTGTACAGTGAAAAAAGAGATACACAGGAAGCCACAGAGAAAACCCCCATGTTATCCCTGAAATCTTAACTGCAGTTCAATTAATTAATCTAAGCCAGGGGTCAACCAAACAGCCCATGGGTCAAATCCAGCCTGTTTTTCTTTTTTTCTTCTTTTTAAGATTTTTAAAATGTGGACCATTTTTTTTTTAGCATCTTTATTGGAGTATAATTGCTTTACATTGTTGTGTTAGTTTCTGCTGTATAACAAAGTGAATCAGCTATACGTACACGTATATCCCCATAACCCCTCCCTCTTGCGTCTCTCTCCCACCCTCCCTATCCCACCCCTCTAGGTGGTCACAAAGCACAGAGCTGATCTCCCTGTGCTATGCTGCTTCACACTAGCTATCTACTTTACATTTGGTAGTGTATATATGTCAATGCCACTCTCTCACTTCGTCCCAGCTTACCCTTTCCCCTCCCCATATACTCAAGTCCATTCTCTATGTCTGTGTCTTTATTCCTGTCCTGCCCCTAGGTTCTTCAGAACCATTTTTTCTTTTAGATTCCATATATATGTGTTAGCATACGGTTTTTGTTTTTCTCTTTCTGGCTTACTTCACTCTGTATGACAGACTCTAGGTTCATCCACCTCATGACAAACAACTCAATTTCATTTCTTTTTATGGCTGAGTAATATTCCATTGTATATATGTGCCACATCTTCTTTATCCATTCATCTGTTGATGGACACTTAGGTTGCTTCCATATCCTGGCTATTGTAAATAGTGCTGCAAGGAACGTTGGGGTACATGACTCTTTTAGAATTATGGTTTTCTCAGGGTACATGCCCAGTAGTGGGATTGCTGGGTCATACGGTTATTCTATTTTTAGTATTTTAACGAATCTGCATACTGTTCTCCATAGTGGCTGTATCAATTTACATTCCCACCAACAGTGCAAGAGGGTTCCCTTATCTCCACACCCTCTCCAGCATTTATTGTTTCTAGATTTCTTGATGATGGCCATTCTGACTGGTGTGAGGTGATACCTCATTGTAGTTCTGATTTGCATTTCTCTAATGATTAGTGATGTTGAGCATCCTTTCATGTGTTTGTTGGCAATCTGTAGCTCTTCCTTGGAGAAATGTCTATTTAGGTCTTCTGCCCATTTTTGGATTGGATTATTTGTTTTTTTGATATTGAGCTGCTTGTATATTTTGGAGATTGATGTGGAAAATTTTTAAAGTCTTTATTGAATTTGTTACAATATTTCTTCTGTTTTATGTTTTTGGTTTTGGCTGCGAGACATGTAGGATCTTAGCTCCCCAACCAGGAATCGAACCCACACCCCCTGCATTGGAAGGCAAAGTCTTAACCACTGGACCACCAGGGAAGTCCCCAGCCTGCTTTTGTATGGTCCATAAACCAAGAATTTTTCCTATATTTGTAAATACTTGAAAAAAATCAAAACAAGAAGGATAGTTCTTGAAGTGAAAAGTATATAGAATTTAATTTGTGTCTATAAATAAAGTTTTATTGGAATACAGCTAGACTAATTTATTTATGACTTATCTATGGCTGCTTTAGTGCTAAAATGGCAGAACCAAGTAATTTCAACTGAGACAATAAGGCCTGCAAAACTTATAGTATTTACTCTTTGGCCCTTTACAGAAATAATGCGCTGAACCCTGATCTAGGCATCAGTCAATCCAAGCAGAGTAATCTACAACCTAGAAAAATGAAATCTGCAATGATGCTGTCACTAAATCAACACTCATAGAGAGCCGCAATTATTAGCACTTCCAGTGTGTAGGGGTGAGATCTCAACATCTTCCTATTGTCTCGGCTTTGACCCCAGCATTCCATAGGTGAGAAAATCTAGCACCTTAAACCCTGGCTCCACAAAGTACTCAGACAGGGGGTTTTCGTTGTGAGCATTGACAATTTCCCAAGTTTACAGTTTCAGCATTGTTGATACCAAGTCCTTAGGGCATGCTTTGGCTAGTGCGGCTGCCGAGATGAAGTATGGCTCTCTTATTAACTTGTCAAAGTGCGGTGCAGCTGCATCATTTGCTGACCCATTTGCTTAACTTAAATAAAGGTTGGTGGTTAGGCTTCTGTTGCATTGTGCTCTCCTGCTAATTATCAGTGTATTTGTTTTAGAGACAATTAGCCACCTGGTTCATTCTCCCATTGAAGTCAGGTCATCATGAGTTACATCTGCTTTCAGGCCTCCTCAAGTCCAAGACATAATAAAAAGATGATGGCTATGATTATAAAAAGCGTGTGGGGTTGGGCATCCATGGTACAGCATATTGAATTCCCAAGGAGCATTGAGTTGCATCATTGTACTCACAGAAGCTCCTCTCTGCCAGTCACAAAATAAGGATGTGAACAGAGAACTCTCGCGCCGAGCCAGAAGTTCCTTTAGCAAGTGGGGAGAGTATTTGCAAAGGTAGACGCTAATGATGGCAAAGCACAGTGAGACACGATTCCTCCCTGGGGTGCTGTGCTGATACAACAAAAAAGTGACAAATAAGCACGTCTTAGTGCTTGCAGAATTTGCATAAAACTGAAGTTGTTCAGACCTGTCTGTGGGTGTTGCCTTTTAAAAAATGTGCCTGATAATTGTGACACAATATTATGTGGAATACACATTTGCTTTTATAATCCCATATGCTCTGGCAAAACTTAGCATTTTGGAGCTAAGACTTTGTTACGCTAGGTCCTAGCTGAATCCCATTGATGGGATGATGGAGGCATGTTTGTAGCTTTCTGAATCAGGGGAGGTGAGAGTGTAGGGCACTGAGGCTGCTCCATCACAGGGGACGTTGTGATCCGAGGATGTTATTTGACTGTAGCGAGGGAATCAGACCTATGAGGCTTAGTAATGAATCAAGTGTGTGTCTGCTGCAGAGACCCCGGAACTGGATTCAACAGATTGAGAGTGAGTATTAAACAGTTCACTTGGCTGCCTTAATACTCGTCAAGCAGAGACTGTCAAGTGAGGTTTGGTTCAGTATTGGGGAAAATGAAGCATTTGTAAAAGTTACAGGGAACAGGTCACCAGGAACATTCTGAAAACCTTTCACTGTGGAGGAAGGTGACAGAGAATGCATGCTTCAGACCCCTAATTATCAAGCTGCTTAAGCACCGAAAGAAATCCCGATTTACATAAAAACTCACACATCCACAAAACTCTGGAGGTTACGGCACTTTCCAAAAAGGCACAGTGGATTATTTATAATGTATTGTCCAACTTAAATTAGAAAAAATGTAAGCAGAGAGCCAATTTGGAGCTCTAAATTTGGGTTTCCCAAAGTGAATCCTGGCAGTACATTGGTTCCATGGAATATTATGTTGAAAATGAGATTGTGGCCTCTTAATTTTGGGAAACGGGGGCTCAGCAAGGGTAACTCAGCTAAGTTGAAAGTTTCTGTAGGACTTTGGGAGCTTTTAATATGCTATTGAGCTTTGTGAAATGCACATTTCCCAAACTTATTAGACCACAGAACCCCCTTTTCCTGAGCATCTGGCAGAATAGTGTTCTGATAAAGGCTTGTTGAGAAACCTTTGCCCCAAAGTGTTTGCTCTAACTCAGCGCTTGATGAAAAACCCAAGAGTGAGTGCAAGGAAATAGCGGGGCTTGGGGGTGGGGTGGGGGGTGGGCTTACACAACTGAAGACCAGGTTGGTTTTGGATCTTAGGGCTTCTCTTTACTACAGGTCTGATGTCTGAGCATGAATGGCCCCACTTTTCAATTTTTTTTTCCTTTTTTTTTTCAATTGCTGCCTTGTGGAGCCTTAGGCTATGATTTGAAATGGCAAGAAATAATTTAGCTAATTGAGTCGAGAAGTCAGCCCACAACTTTTGATCACCTGCATAAAATCCATTAGTCTGAAGATAAATTGTGTAGTACAAAGGGCGTTCCAATGAGTACAGCGGGGTGGGATCGCCCTAATTTCCTAAATGCAGGAGAAAGCCTGATTTTACATCACCACTGGTGGCATATGAGCCTTACTATTTGAAAATGTTTGCCAGTTACATACTAGAGTGTGGAACGTAAATAATACGGATCAAGTGAGAACGCGGGACCAGGAAGGTTACTGTTTCACGCGCACTGATTCATAACACCGGCATTTGAGAGAAAGGACTCCTGGAACTGCAGCTACGTACAAATTCGTATCCATTGTTTGGGTCTATTTTTGTGTTGTGCTTTTTCGAAGACTTTCACGAGACTGTTGTAAACTTAATCCTGTTTAGCAATTATGATTTACTTCAATTGGCTCCACTCATTAAGCTGTTTAAACTTAGATTTAAAGAATAATATCCACTCTGTTCCTTTCCACAATTTGTGGGGTGGGGAATCAAAACATTTAAAATGGGTTTCTTGGCAGAGAACAATCGAGGACACTAAAGCTTACTGTACCTTTAATACAAAATTTTTTTTCTTCTTTAAAAAGGACTTTGAAGGAGAACAACAAAGCCCAGACTGTTTTTTAAAAAAGCGAGAGGAGTGACTCCTGATAAAAACCAATTACAAAGTGCATATACGCTATTTATTTAGACTTGAGAAAATGTATATCTTGAAAAAGTATATATGTTTATATAATCACAGATCAGCAGCCTTAGGGTTTCAACCTATTAGAAAGAGCTAAGGAATGACCAAAAGCCTGTCATTCACAGAAGCTTGATAGCGCATGGAAGAGAGAAAACAGTGGTTTCTTCCCTCTCAAGGCATCCTATTGATTGATGTGTGTGTGTTTGGAGAAGCTGATGCTCAGATTGCTGACTGGGTGTAGCTTAGGCTTCAGAGTCTGCGTGAGGACAAAGATGCCGTCTTTGAACACTTATTCTTCAAGGCTATCACCTTACACCATGCTGGCCTCAGTTCCTCAGGACAGAATGAAATAGCTTCGCGCCTATTGGTAATGGCTCTGCGAGGCATTTAGAAATGACTTGAAGGGAACACAGTATATTCATGAATTTCTCACGTGTGTGTTTAATCAAATTCAGAAAGTCACAACACGTTGAATTCAATAAACTACTGGATACCAAGGCATATGCCTGGGGTGATATTTGAGCTTTCATATGAAGAAATAAGAGGGAAACCACCTCAAGTCTGAAAACGTGTTTGTATTATGTGTTTGCTTGGGGAAATCCAGGGCAATGAGGAAAATTTCAGAAAAACAAAGCAAAAATAACATTCTTCCTCTGGTAGATGATGTCATCAAATTTAGAACTTTCCAACTGATTAAAATTTTCTTTTTGCTTTAGTTGCTGGGAGATTTACACTAAACCTGATGTTCATTTAAATTTTGGGTATGTTGATTGCCATTTTTCTTGTATATGACTTTTGGGTTTTCATTTGTATTTCACAGTTGTATGGTACTTTCTTTTTTTAATTTAATGGACTTTCCAAACATTTTGCTTGTTTTCATATAGTCGGTACAGACAATTACCATTTAAAATCCCAAATCAAAAGATATCAGTGCTTTGTTTCAAATGCTTCTGTATGACCTCCTTTCTTTTATTATCTGGGATCTTCTGACAAGATTTTTAAAACTCTTAAAATGCACTGTCTCTTCAGTAAAGGCAACTTTGGAGTTGATTATTATTATTACCCTGACCAAGCCTCCTCACTTCCAACCCAATTTTTGTTGTTTTGGTCCAGACCGTCAGATTGTAAATGTGTGTTCAAGTTAAGGAAATACCTTTTCCTTCCCATTTTAGTCCTCTGAAAACTTCCATCTCCCACTGCTGTCATCAGAATGTTTGTATCCCCTACAAACTCACCTGTTGAAATCCTAACCCCCAAGGCGATGGTATTTGGGGGTGGGCCTTAGGGAGGTGATTAGGTCATGAGTGTGGGGCCCTCATGAATAGGATTAGTGCCCTTATAAAAGAGGCTTCAGAAAGATCCCTCTCCCCTTCCATCATGTGAGGACACAGGAAGACTACAGGCTCTCACCCCACCATCCTGGCACCTTGATCTCTGACTTCTAGCCTCCAGGGCTGTGAGAAATAAATTTTTGTTTTTAAGCTACTCAGTCTGCAGTATTTTGTTACTGCAGCCTGAATGGGCTAGAAGGTCCAGCAGTGAAGCAGGGCCCAACAGGAAGTCGCTAGTGCCTGCATCCACCAACCCCATCACAGACAAGCCTGAGAATGCCCAGTTCTAGAACAGGGCTCTCCTCCCACAGCATCCACATACACTTTATAAAAAGGGGAGGGTAACACAAAGGAGGGTGGAGCTGGGGCACAAGAACTCAGCAAGACACAAACCAATGAAAAAGAATAATAAGCACAGGGACCCAAAATATCAATACAAGTTTTTTTAGGGGGGAACTTTCAGAAAATGGGGACCTGCTTCAATTCAGCATTGAACTTCACATTATAAAGAAGCTATTTTTTTTTTAATGGAAAAGAAAGAAAATTAAAAGGGTGTCTAAACTGTTGAAAGTATTGCTGTTTGTTCCTGATGGTGATCACATCTCCTTCCTCCACTACCAGTTCTTTTGCAGCTGGATTATCAGAAATCCACTGACCTTCAAGGAGAAACCTGAGCAAGTTCATTAGAACCCCCCGATGTAGATAGCATGATTCTTTGAGTTTCTTGATGTGTTTGTCTTCACCCTAAAGCAGCTCTTGTGGCTGTATTGTCTCATCAATAACTTTAAAGCATTTTCCCTTCTTACCCACCAATTCCTTAGTGTATGGTTTGCCTCCCCTCCTTCCCACAGGGTCCTTGCAGTAGCAACACCCAAAAGACAGAATCCTGCTCCAGAGCTACATGGCTTCTTTCTTTCCCACCACACCACCCCCACGTGGTGTTTTTTTCCTGCAGAGTCCTGAGCCTTTTTAGGAAGGAGCCAGGGATAGGGATTATAAAGCAATGAGGAGGGTTATGCTCAGGGCGTGTGGCTTAGAGGCTGGGTTGCAAACTTTGAAACTATACCCTTAGTTTTAAATTCCAGGGCTGACATGCACTCCAATTTTCATAGCAGCACTATTTACAGTAGCCAAGACATGGAAGCAACCCAAGTGCCCATCAACAGATGACTGGCTTAAGAAGCTGTGAGATCTATATCTATATCTACATATCTGAAAAAATATATATATATAACTGAATCACTGTGCTGTATACCTGAAACAAACACAATACAGTAAATAAATTATACTTCAATTAAAAAAAATAAAAATAAATTCCAAGGTTGCCACTTGCTAACAGTGTGACCTTACGCAAGTTGCTTAACCTCTCTAAGCCTTAGTTTCATCATCTGCCCAATGCAGGTAATAAGGGTAACAGCTCACAAAGCTATGAGGAGGAGTAATAGATTAAAGTGTGTAAACACTTAGCACAGTGCTTTGCACATGGTAAGTGCTCAATACATTTTTGCTGCTATTGTGATCACTGACTAGGCAATAAGAGAGGAACAGAAGGACTAGCTGTTGTCCTGAATAAATGTGCAGACTTCAGTCACACACGACTGTGTGCAACACACACATTCTTGATGAGAGAGAATTGCAAATCTATGGGATAGAAGGCTATTGAAACTAATGAGATTTTTTTTGAAACTAATGAGATTTTTTTTTAAAGGATGTTAGTGTGAAATGGTATGAATAAAGAGAAGTTCATTGCCAGGACTTGAGCTGGCCACTAAATGACAAGGAAGTTTGGAGAGGTGGACAGAGCAGAAAAGACTGATCTAGCATCAGGCATGAGGGAATAAGCATGGAATATGTAGAAGACCCAGGAAACATGACCAAACCACAGAGCTTATGTTGGGGCATGTATGGTGGCTAACACATGGTAGATGGTTCAGATAGGCTTGTGGATGAAGGAAGGAAGACATTTTCAGATGTGTAGTTAGGAGTCCAGGTGATGGAGGGACTTGGGTGCAAGATGAGGTACTTGAGCCCAACATACAGCAAAAAGCAAGAAGAGAAACTTACAATCTAGCCATATTATTCCGAAGAGGTCAACATGATAAACTGAAGAAAAAAGAACCTGGAAGCAGAGACACCAGTTACGAGGCTATGGTGATAACAAAGATTCCAAGAGCTGGACCTCTAGTGGGATCTGGCAATAGAAATAGCTGGAGGGAAGAATATTCAGCTATTTTAGGATATTGTCGGATAAATGCAAACAGCTCTCTCTCCAGCCACGTTTTATCCCTCGTCCTGTTTTGTTGCCTTCAGACACTTCCCACAATCTGCTGGTCTTTTGTTGATTTATGTGTTTTACTTTATTGTCCACCTCCTTCTCTAGGAGGTCAGCTCTGGAGAACAGAGACCTTACTGCTTCCAGAATACGGCCTGATGTATAAGTTGTATCAAAGGGATAAAAGGAAGGAAGTACCTTTAAGCTGTAGGTTGTCACAGGACTACAGTGGGAACTAACAGAAGCAAGGATGTGGGGACCAGCTGATGGCAGCATCCATGCCTCTACCCACACTTTCAGCTATAATACTTGTTGAGGGCTTATGGGAAGTCATGCAGATCAGTCATGTTCCCGGTGAATTTAAGGTTCTTGCCTCATCTTGAAGGAATTTGGAGATGAGGCAGAGAGGTTAAGAAAGTAAAGTGAGAATTTATTTAAGTAAGAACACTCTCTGGAGCATACAAATGAAAGGGTGGAATATTCACTGGGGGGAAGGAGCAGTTTGGGGGTCATATTCCTTGATTTTCATCCAGCTCCATTTCCCCGGGGGGGAGGGATTTTTGTCCTCATTTAACCTTGATTGGAAGTGTCATGGCATTGGTGCGTGATGGGTACTTCTTATCTGCAAGGCTAATTTTATTGTAATGAGGGCATAGTGAGCAACAGGTTACATTTGGATGCCAGAGATTCCTGCCTTTTCCCACCTTCCTTTGCCTCCAGGACAGCTATCACCCCCACATGTGTGGTTTCCTGTCAGTCTGGTGGTTCCTGCTTTTCTTTGTCTGCCCAAGGAACCCCATTGTTTACAAGATGCATGATTTCCTGCCCCCTGGCCCCTGCCCCCATTTCTCTGCTCATATCTAACTACCTGCCTGATCTAACAGTTATGGCTCAGACGCCGACATTGGATGTCTTGGGGTTGAGCCCCAGTCTCAGCATCATTTCACCTGTGAAGGGACATTGGGCAAGTTATTCTCTGAGCCCTAATCTCCTCATCTGTACAATGCGGATAATAATAAAACCCACCTCACAGGATTGATGTGAAAACTGACTGAGATGGGTATGATAGGCTCCTAGCACAGTGCTGGGCATTACAAAGGACTAAGGAACAGCAGTTCTTGTTACTGCCATGTGCCAGGCATTGTGCCACTGCATTCAGGTGGCAGGGAGACTGGGCAGTGAAAATATAAAGAAGGTGTCAGATATACCGACCTGGTGTCTAAATGAGACTCGAGAGCGAATTTGCTTGATCTCACTTCCATGTTGACTTGGGTTGCTACTGCTGGCCTTGTCACAGTGAAAGGAAGCAGTCTCCAAAGCTGTTTCAGATATATTTTCTACAAGGAGCTCACAATAACAAAGGAAATTACTGTCAAGAAATGAGACCTGGTGTATAGTTCTTCCAGAAGGAGAAATGAAGCAAGTTGGAGACTGTATTTCTTTTCCTTTTTTTTTGTAACTCACAATAATGCTAGAAAATAGATAGTAGGATCATTTCAAAGTCAAGCGCTTATTGATGTTTTCTGGTTTATAAGAAAATTGGGGTATTTAAATTTCAGGGACTGTTATGAATAACTGTACCAGACAGACAGAAAAACGAAATAGCGAAGCTCCTGATATCTGGTAGAATAACAGAGACAAACAGCCTTAATAACAACCCAGGATGCTTTTTTTTACTATCAAAAAGATTTTTAAAGTATTTCTGATATTAAAGAAAAAGGGAAGTTTCACTGCCTAAGATGTTTCTTGTTCAATGTCTTAATAATGGTTTATTTTAAAGAGTAAACTTTAATAAACAGGGAATAGATGAACTGGAACCATACCATAGAATATTGGGACTGAAAAGGAGCTTGGGGGTGATTTCAATCTTATTATTCTGCAGATCATGAAACTCAGAGACTGAAAGGGATCTCCTCAGGGCCACAGAACTCTGGGTGGCAGAACTTGGACAGAACCCATGTCTCCAGATTCCTAACCCAGATCCTTTTTCCCTTCACCAGGTTGGTGGTCTATGCTAAAGGGGCAAATGTCCAACTAGGGGGCACATTAAAATAACAGGGCAAATGACCATCAGCTTCCATGATGATTTCTGTGATCTGCATGTGTCCAAACTGGTCTTGTTCATCCGAGCCCCAGTGTAGGCACTGACATACCCCAGGGACCTTAGACTCAATGTGGACTTTTTATCTTGGCAAATGGCACCACCATCAACCTTCTTGGTCAAAAACGATTCTGAGTATCATAATGGTTTTTCTTTTTCTTCCCAGAACCAACCATTCAGTAAATCTCACTGTCCTCCCCTCCCACAGTGCTCCTTGAGCCCTTCTACCTCTCTCCATCCCCACTCCCTCCGTCCCAGAGAAACCCACCACCATCTCTCACCTATATTACTGCTACAGCCTCTAACAAGTCTCCCTGTTCCTCTTCTCTCCTCCTATTTTCCTGCTCAGTCTGATCTTCACATGTGGCAAGAGTGACTACTGAATCAAATCTAGTTATTTCACAGTGTTTGTTATTCATCAGTGGTACCCATCACCCTCAAGATAAAATCCAAACTCCCTTCACTTGAAATAAAAGGTGTTGCAAAAACTAGTCCTTGGTGATCTTCCAGCCTCATGTATTCCTTTATTTTCTCCTCCCAATCCCCCACCCCATCTTTGTTATATAATTGTTTTAGTGCTTCTCTGTTTTAAAAAAATTAAAAAAAAATAGTATATGGTGGTATGTGTCTTTAACCATGTAAGATTGTGTTGAAACGATTACTTTTGAACTTCTGAAAGTGAGCCAGGAACGCTGGTTTAAATGGGTTATTGCTACATAAAAATCACATCATAGTGTCAGTTCCCCAAAGAATTTTGTTGAGCTCTTTTCTGAAGGCAGAAGCTTCCATACTACATTTTAATTTTCTATCGTTCACAATTTCTCTTTGACTACATGGATAAAATTATTTACAACCAGCAGTTTTGTTGAGCCTAATGTTTGGACACTCTCCTTCATGCTCCAGCCAAAACACATTTGTGGAAATGAAGATTCTCTTTCAAGACAGGAGATGAAATCCAGGCCCAGTGGTTTCCCATGCAGCCAGGACAGTTTCTTCTGGCCATTTTGGTTGGAGCCCAAATATATTTGACTCATAGTTTGGTATTTCATTCTGGTGATTTTCCTCATTTTTCATAATTTGCATACTGCTGTCAAGCAGTATGTAAAGAGCAATCATTGTCTTCCCCAACAGACAAGTAAATATTCCTTTAAGCCAATGGATTTATAAAAGGTGGAATCTAATGATTCAATCCATTTGGGCAGATTCATCAAATGCTTCCTAAATACAATACATGGTGGAAGATGTTTTCAGGGATGCAAAGAGAACCATCCTTGACCCCAAGAAAATTGTAGTTAAATTATGGACAAACAGAAAAAAAATGTACACAGATAAAATTATTTTGTGCTCTTAAATGGACATAGTCTATAAGATAAAAAACCCCTATACTAAACTTCTATTGAAGGAACACATGATTGCACCCAAAACCAACTGTGAGAGGGTTTATACAGAATAACTGTAAATGAGTGTTTTTCTATCATTCTTTTTTTTTAATTGAAGTATAGTTGACTTACAATGTTGTGTTAGTTTCTGCTGTACAGCAAAGTGATCCAGTTATACATATACATCTATCATTCTTTATGCTCCATCAGAGAGCAGATACTGCCATAGATAAACTTTCTTTTTTAGAACTTTCTCCAGAGAAAGCAAGGTTGCTGTAGTATCAACCTCATACATCTATTTGCTTTAGAAATGAGCACATCCTGGACTAAGAAAAATTTAACTAATCAGGTCACTGGTGTTCAGCCCATGCAAGATTCTGGAGGAAGAGTGTACAAGAGTTGGGCCATTTTGACTTGAGGTTGTCATATAAAGCCTCAAACTGACAAGAAAAATGGAAGTTTCTCTCGTTTAGGGGACTAAAATGTCATTTGTTATTTTATTTTGGCAATGTTAGAGGAGGTCATCAAGAGGATGTGACCACCAGTTGACCCACGAGCTGGCCCTGGACAATCAGAAGCCCCTCACCCCTTCCCTGTCCTTGGAATGTATGTTCTTTCCACTGTCCTCACAGCTGGAGCTGTTTTCAAGGATGAAGCCTTGAGACCAGCAGAGGCTTTGTACGTGCTTGTGGGACTGGGTTTGCCTTTTTGCACTTGTGATCCTCAGGAAGGACAACATGCCTCGTGTAGCCACTGTTGCATCAGCCTGAGTTCCAGAACAAGAAATGAGGACAACCTGCCCCTGACAATTGCTGATCCACCTGGAGTTGATCTGAACTGAACCTGCAGCCTGGAGCCTATAGTCCTACCCAGCTCAGCCACAGAGCAGCCACCCTGCTGCTGATGGGTGTGAGAACAGATGATCGCTGCTTCAAGTCCATGAGCTTTAGGGTGGTTTGTTACTCAGCATTATTGTGTGAATAACTGACTGATACAGATGATCTCTAGAGAGTTTTTTTCTAACTCCATATAGACATATTGACTATGAAAATTTCTCAAAATATTCCTTCCCATAAGTGCCTCCAACAGTTTTGCAGTGTAACGTGGATATACAGTGCTTTCAACTAAATGACTTTTTTCTGCATTGGAAGAACTGAATTAAGTTTAAGAAATAGAAGCATGTTCTGAGTGAATTCTAGATATAATAGGTATTACTTTCTGTCTTAGAAAGGTATATGTTGTGTATTTGGAATTTGGGAATTGATACTTAGAGGCACTCTGAGACATTGTAGGAAGTGAATTTTGTGTGAAGCTGGAAGTTTCCAGAAATGCTATGCTGTTTTAAACAACTCTTCTCTGAAGTTAGAGCAAACTTTTTACTCATAAGCTTTCTAATTTTCTATGTAGAAAAAAAATTTTCATATCACAAAGAATGCAAGTGTGAGGAACAGTTAGTTCCAAACTGCCTGCTGCTCTCCAGCTAGAATTGTGTGCAGTTTATGTCAAAACACTTTGGCAAAGAAATACAAATACAGACTAATGTTTGACTTCTTTTGTTGTGTTGAACTGGAGCCAGCAAAAGTATTTATATATAAATCCACTTGTGAAATGCATAACCCTCTCAATGTGACTTATATGTTTAAGGCTTAAAGTGAATTCGGGTTGACTGACAGAAGCTACCACTCTTACAAGGTCACAATGTCTGACTCTACTTATGTGGAAACTTTTAAATTCCTTCTTTTCACTGAGGGATGTTTACCTTCGGAACACTTATTTGCCCTACTATGTGGATTGTAAAGCATAAGACTTCAATACACCCATCCTCATTCTTCTCTTTAAAAACTTGAGGACAAAAAATCCCCCCAAACCCCAAGTGTATTCCTAAAATATCTCCTTAGACATTGCCTGAGGGCAAAATAGATGACTTTGCCATTTTAAACACTTGAGCATAATGTAGGTATAAAAGTGAGCCCTGTCATATGGAGTCAGATGTTTTCCTTCTCTCTCTAACAGTAATATTCTACAAAACACTTTTATTCTCTCTAATTCTGTGAGGAACTAAGACATGGTTTTTGAATCTTGATTTAGATGAACTTCTGGATGAACTAATATAAAAGAGCACAGGCATGTCAGCTGTCTGAGATACCATGTAGGAATGTCATGTCTCCATTTTTCAAAAGCTCCATCCTCCCATTTTGTTGAACTTTAGTACCTTGTTTAAATTTGTATTGCATTCCCACATAGTGTTATGCATAAGTATATAAGAAATGCCACAACAGATTAGGTCAATGGTCCATCTTGCCTGCCTCTGAGGGATGTTGTGTAGGGAGCTAAGGTTGTCTTTTTTGACATTACTCTGAAAACTTTAGGAATCCACTGCACACATTCCTCACACCCCTTTAATATTCCATTATAGAGCCAGCATCTGAGAATTTTCTTAAACCTTTTAAAACTTATAGTTTCACCCTTTGTTATTCTTTTGGGACCATAAAAACACTGCATAATTTGTTAAAAAAATGACCTCCTTCAAGTTTCAAGAGTTGGTTCCTGAGGTCTAGCATTTTGAAATTGGATGAATAAGTTTCTGATTACAAATCCCACCTCTTCACAATTTCCTCGAATTTAGTTATGTGGTAGGCTGCTTCTAAAGTGGTTCCCAAGGATCCCCAAATCCTGGTGTCCACACCCTTGTGTAATTCCCTCCCCTTATGCCTGAGCTTGACCTAGTAACTTGCTTGTAGTGTATAGCATATGGCACTAGTGATGACATATCAATTCAAGGTTAGGTTATAAAAGTCTGTGACTTCCATCTTGCTTGTACACTCTCTCTCTGTGTCTTTCTGAGTGCTTGCTCTGAAGAAGCAGACTACCGCATTGTCAGCTGTCTTATGGAGGGGTTCACATGGAAAAGACCTGAGGGCAGCCTCTGGCCAACAGCCAGCAAGGAACTGAAGACCTCAGTCCAACATCCCTTGAGGACCAGATCCTGCCAACAATAATGTGGAAGCTAATTCTTCCAGTGCTGAACCTTCAGATGAGGCAGCAGACCCAGATGACACCATGATGGCAATCTAGTAGGAGACCTGGAAGGCAAGTTGGGGATCACCTGGGGACCATTTCAGAAGCAGCCTACCATGTAATTAATGAGGGATTGTGAAGGTCTTTGTCTCCATTTATTTTGATTATATCTTTGAGATAGTTCTGCTATAAGATCCTAATAGTTTGCCATATTGGTCCTCCAAAAATATTTTTGTCTTGGCAATTCTAAGATGTGTTCCCCCTCTCAGATCATTTATGGGACTTAAAAATAATTTAAGCATCATCCTAACAGATTTTGATATGGTAGGGGTATTAGTTATTTCTGTGTAACTGACCATCTTAAAACTTGGTGGCTTAAAACATTCACTATGTATTCAGTTCCTGATTCTGTGGGTTGGCAGTTGGCTGGACTCATCTGGTTAAGTCTGACCTTGGCAGGACTCCTTCTTGATCTGCCATCCACTGCAGGTCACCTAGCTGGCTTTGCTGATCTTGTATAGATTCTCTCACAACTCTGAGACCTCAGCTGGGATTGACCTGCAGACTCAATTGTGATCTGTGTGATAATGATTCAGCAAGCTATCTCCCATTTGTTCACATGGCAGTGTCAGTGTCCCAAGAAAATAAACAGAAGCAGGGCCTCTTAGGTCTTATGCTTAGGACTGAAACATTGGTCACTGCTCCCATGTTCTATTGGCCAAAGTAAGTCCCAAGCCCAGTCCCGATTCATGGGGTGGGGGAAGAGATTCTACCTTTTGTTGGAAGGAAATGCAAAGTCAATTGCAAACAGCAAGGACATGGTGGGAATGAATAGTGTGGCTATTTTTGCCGTTAACACTGGTGGACATGATTTAACATAGAGTCGTCTCCCTCTATGACACAGAACATTGTTACACTGAGTGGTATCTCTTATACTACTGATGCTGGGTTCTCATCCCAGTCTGGCAGCTCACCATCTGGGTGCCTCTGTGCTTTCGCTTACTTATCCGTAGAGTGAGGCTGGAAATAGGCCCTACCTCACAGGGTCACTGTGAACATTTAATGAATTACTAGGCATAATGATCTTAGGCCTGAAGTGCTCAAAAATTGTTACCTGTTACCATTAAGATTATGTTGCTTTGTAACAATTATTTACGCTCATGTTTATTTCTCTGTTAGATGTTGGACCTATTGAGGGAAAGACCTCCCTGCATTTAATCTTTCATCAAAAGTTATTGAGCATCATGATATGCCAGGAGCTAGGAGCTGGGGAATAACTAGCCCCAGTAGGACAGAAGCCTATAACTATGTTAATTTTAGCACCATGTGTTTTCATTCTGGTATCTTACTTCCCTAAACTCCTACCTCCATCTTTTTTGTTTGTTTGTTTTTATTTTTTATAATTTGTTATTTAAATCTTTGGAATATTTTAAAACGTCTTTGGTGATCTCTTTTATATATATCCACTGGTTATCCTGTATGTGCCTCTTTTTATTACTCCAACATGATAAGTTATAGTAGATTAATGAGGTTTTGACTTTTTTTCTATATTTTCCAGGGACTCTGTTTATTCCCTTTGTTTTTAAGTTTGTGATAGAAATTGAATACCTTTAGAGGGAACTTATTATGTTCACTTAGCCAAATGGTGGTGTTATTCATCTGTTCCTTCTCCTGGCAAATGGGGGTAGTGAGTACTCAGAGCTGTCGGGTGGATTATTTCTGTCATTTCAGCAAGCAGCAGAGCCACTTGGTACCCAGGTTTTCTCATTTGTCACTTGGGAATAATGTTAACAACTCTACTTATCTCTAGGGTTGTAGTGAAAGGAAATTAAAGAATAGAAACAAATGAAGACCTAGATAAATATTTCTCCAAAGAAGACATACAGATGGCCAATGGGCACATGAAAAGATGATCAACATCACTAATTATTAGAGAAATGCAAATCAAAACTATAATGAGGTACCACCTCACACAGGTCAGAATGGCCATCATTAAAAAATCTACAAATAATAAATGCTGAAGAGGGTGTGGGGAAAAGGGAACCCTCCTACACTGTTGGTAATAATGTAAAGTGGTGCAGCAACTATGGAAAACAGTCTGGAGATTCCTTAAAAAGCTAAAAATAAAGTTGCTATATGATCCAGCAATCCCACTCCTGGGCATATATTCGGACAAAACTATAATTCAAACAGATACATGCACCCCTATGTTCATAGCAGCACTATTCACAATAGTCAAAACATGGAAGCAACCTAAATGTCCATCGTCAGATGAATGGGTAAAGATGTGAATGGATAAAGATGTGATATATATACATACATACACAATGGAATAGTACTTAGCAATAAAAACGAATGAAGTAATGCCATTTGCAGCTACATGGATGGACCTAGAGATTATCATACTAAGTGAAGTAAATCAGACACAGAAAGACAAATACCATATGATAACACTTATATGTGGAATCTCAACTATTACACAAATGAGCTTATCTACGAGACAGAAACACTCACAGTCATAGAGTTATGGTTGGCAAGGGGGAGAGATGGTGGGGGAGGGAAAGACTGAGAGTTTGGGATTAGCAGATGCAAACTATTACATATAGGATGGATAAACAACAAAGTCTTCCTGTATTAGCACAGGGAACTCTATTCAATATCCTGTGATAAACCATAACGGGAAAAAATATGAAAGAGAATGTATATATGTATAACTGAATCACTTTGCTCTGCAGCAGAAATTAGCATAACATTGTAAATCAACCATACTTCAATAAAATAAATTTTAAAAATAATGAAACAACTTTAGAAAATGTCCTAATATTACGGGTAATGGGAATGAGGTCACATTTAACAAGGAGCAAATGTAGCCAGACCCGTGGAGGAAAGAAATTGGCAAAGACCCAATAAATTCTAGGGACCAGAAGGAGCTTGTATTGGTCTACAGATTTCTGAAAAATAAGGATAATATTTTACTTAACATAATGGCTCCCTATCTTTCTCATCTTTCCCAACATTTTTCCCCCCTACTTCTTGAATCTAAATCAAGGTTGAACACAAAAGCTTCGGTATATGATGTAAAATCACTGTTGCAGTAACTATAAAATGTTGCGCATACTTCATTTCCATTAGTACAATGTGTTCTGCTTTTATTTTACTCTATTAGGTATGCAGCCCATTTGCCAGGGTGAGTTATATCCTCTTAGAGTTTGGTTATATACCTAGTATATTTTGTAAACAGAATTTCCATGAAAAATGAATTACTTTTCCTTAGAGCTAATTGATGGGGCTGACACATCGCTAAATTTCTTTTCAGAGCCAAGATTTGTCACCTTGATCAAAAGCTGGCAAAATGCAATTTGTGATCATTTGAAAGGTACAAGTGGTGTGTGCCCTTCAAAAGGCTTTCTTTGTGGCACACTTGCCCTTGATGTTTGTCTTTAAAGCAATTAACCAGCAGGAACAAAGAAATAGCAACTCTGCACTCTGATTCCTCATATAGTCTTGGCATTCACCAGAAACACTTTTCTTCATTTAGGAAGACGAGTTCTTCTGACAGACAGTCTGGAACAAAGTGTGCGTACACACATACAATGAGTCAAGAATTGGATTGCGGAAACACGAGACCCCAAACAGTAAGCTAAAGATGTGATACCCAATGCTTGGCAGAAAGATTACGTTCTTTATACGCCTTCCAAAATCCAGCCCATGACACAAACAGTCATTGCTGCTATTAGTAATCACTCCCCAATATTTCCAGAAAAGGAGGGAAGAGAAAAGCCTTGGTTTGGTGAGATCATCTCTCTGCTTCTTTCAATTTTACCAATAAAAAGTTGTTAAAGAGGTTTTCTTTTTCTGATCATAAAATTAATATGTGCTCATTATATGAAAGAAAAAATCAGAAAATATAGAAAATTAGCGGTGAGTATAGAATTGAGAAGAATTTAGGACATTATCCCAACCAGCTCTATATGGTTGTTTTCATTTATGAGTTTAGATACAGACTGTGGTCAAAGGATTTAATTAATTGGGGCTTACAAGGTCCATCAATGGGGGAACATGATCAGGTAATTTCTATGACCTCTGAGGAAACAAAGGGATTTCTTGATGGAGTATTTGCTCCATTGTTCTGAACTAATTAGCTTTTACAATAACCTAAGCTTCATTTTTCATGAAATTTCCCACACAAACCCATTTCCCCTCAGTTTCTCAAAATGACATAAATGCGAGGAGAGAGAAGCCCTATGGAATCGGTACAGAAAAAAGCCAATGCTCCGAGATGCATTCAGAAGGTTTGTTTTCACAGAAATGAGGGAGGTCAAGATCAGTGAGGCTTGGGATGAATGTGTTGATTTTCAGGAGAAAAGGAAACTTTTTTTTTTTTTTTTATGTTGAACATCAGTAAATGATGAATATCCGGCTTCCCTGGTGGCGCAGTGGTTGGGAGTCTGCCTGCCGATGCAGGGGACACGGGTTCGTGCCCCGGTCCGGAAAGATCCCACATGCCGCGGAGCGGCTGGGCCCGTGAGCCATGGCCGCTGAGCCTGCGCGTCCGGAGCCTGTGCTCTGCAACGGGAGAGGCCACAACAGTGAGAGGCCCGCATACCGCAAAAAAGGAAAAAAAAAAAATAAAAAAGATGAATACTTTTCTGTAACAGCATAAAGCTGTGTGAAGTTGAAGACAGGTCTATAAAATAAAGAACCTCATGGGAAACAAGAAAAGAAAACCATCGTTGTAAACATCCTCCCTATAAAAAGAGAAGAGAGTAAACAATAATGATTATTCACTGATGGGTGACAAAGGATAATGGCCCAACCTACCACTGAGTGCTCACCTAGGGAGCTGCTTCCCATGCCATCTCTCCCCCACCAAGAAGGGAGAGGGAGGGAAATGATAGGCAGTGATAATTAGTGGGAAAGACACTGCACAGCTCACAGGGTGCCCATCACCCCAAGGTGAGGCTTGGAGAGAGAAGGCTAGAGACACCACCGCTTAAACAGCTTAAACGGAGGGGTAAGGACCAAAGAGGCTAGAAACAAGTGTTCATTTTCTGCTTGCATCCCTTTCAGGGCTTGGGAGAAAGTGGTTTTCTATCTCCACCTGCACGCATTTTTCTATGTGGGTTACAAAGTTCCACAAAGTGTTTTGATCCAGGCTGGCTGTGTTAGTATAAAGAAAGCATTTATTCATATAGCAACCGTACTAATAGTAATAGTAGTAATAATAGAGTATGTACTAGCTAATGTTAGGGAGGGATGTCACAGACTTTCCAGTGCTTTACAAGGATGACTTCATTTCACCCTAATCCAATGCTGTGAGGTAGGTGCTATTATTACTATTTTATTTATGAGGAGACTGAGCTTGAAGAGGTCCCCTAACTTGCCCATTGGAATTGGAAATAGATGGCAAATCCATGGAGATGAACCCCAGCAATCTGTCTCCAGGCCCTTCACCCACTGCCTACCTGGGAAGTCAATAATGAACACTTATTGCGCATTTCCTACACTGCTGGATGGTACTACATAGTCTATGTGTATCATCTCATTTACTGACACAAAGCTGATGAGGCAGGTACACATATGATGTCCACATTATAGATGCAGGACTGAGGTTTGTACAGTTTCAGTGACTCACCTCCGTCAGGTGAGCAAGCCAGGCTCCTCTCCTGCTGACGTGAGGTCTGAGGAACCCCAGCATGAGCACCCTGAATCCTTGTTCTATGTTGTCATTTTAACACTCTTTTTACTTGTATGTTGAAAAGTCTTTTGAAAAAGATAAACTTTTCCTTCTGTCTATTTTTCTTCTTTTTTTTTAAAGCATGATGCTGTCTTAGCACTTATTTTTTCTTTCAAAAATGTGCCTCTTTTGGACTACAAAAGGAAAGGACTCATTGGGTGATAGGCTTATTAAAAACCCTCTCTTTTGAGGAGATGGGGACCTCTGAACACTTTCATGCTTCCCTTGTGAGCACAGACCAAGAGCATACTAAATTTTGCTATTTGGTACTTGACAGTGACCACTGCTTAATGCTTTTTAGGCGTGTTAGAACCCCTGCAGTGCCTCTAAATTGTATAGGAGTATTCCTTGGAGAGAAATATCTTTCTGACCCCAGCTTGCAGTCAATTAACACCATGAAGCATGGGAATTTATAGCCCTTACTTTTTATTTTCTCAGCAAGGGAGAATATGGAAGACACCAACGCTGTAATGGAGTCAAAGGATGCAATCTGATCTGTTGGTCCACAGATCTCTCTTTGACCCGTGTTGTAAGTGACCTTACAAGGTAAGTGACAGCAACACCAAGTGATGCTGTTTCAACCATCCCCCAGCATTACTCTGAGCGCTGTGTGGCTTTTTTTTTCCTTTTTTATACAAACTTCCAACGTCTAACTTTTTAATTCTTGCTATCACACCAGCTGGCTCGTAATTAACCGCTGGCATCATCAATATCTCGTCAAAGTTAATGAGTTTTTAACATAATTTTTAACTGCTCTGAAGAGGTTACAGAATTAAAAGAACAAGAATAATGTATATATTTATTCACAGACAAACAGAGGGATGAAAGATATGAATCCAGCTCTAAGGCCTCTGAGCAAGGAATTGGAGACAACTTCCGTCCTTCCTAGTGAATCCAGTGGTCAAGGGTGAAGGGGTTTACATGCCTGAGTGGCCTACACACCATTTGTACTCGCTAAGAACTAACATTTACCTTTATTTGAAATTGCTTAGGCTGAACAGCCATTCAGATGCAAAGAGATAAATACTTAGGTTTTTTTTTCCCTCTCTCTTTGGCCCTCAGACTCAGAGATTTCACTGAATCAAGGTTCCCATTGCTCAGCCCACTACTGTCAGCCAGAGAGCAAGGGTCATCTCTTTCCTTCCCCCCCACCCTGTCATTCTCCCCTGCTCCACTCCTCTCCCCTCCATCCCCTCTCCTGCCTTTCCCTTTCCTTATTCCCTCCCTTCCTAGCTTCATTCCTTCCTCCCTCCCTCCCTCCCTTCCCCCTTTTTTAATCCCTATTCCCCCCTCCCATGTCCCTCACTCACCCATAGCAAACCATTTTTAAAAGATTGATGTATATCCTTTTATCTGTATATGTCCTTATACAATGTGTGCTGTTGTTTTTGAACACAGGTTTTTAATTAACACGAATAGTATTGTGTTATAGATCGCATTCTCTTTTTTACTGTTTTTAATCTTTCTGTGTGGCTTTGCATATGTCTGTCTGTTCATTCTAACAGCTGCATAATATTGCACGTTGAACAAATGCATCTCCTTGTGTTGGACACCAGGATTGCCTCCAATTTCCCACCTCCATGAGTGATGCTGTCATGAATAGTTTCATGTAGGTTCCCATACTAACCTGTGTGGGAATTTCCCTGGAACATTCCCAGGAGCTAGAATGCTAGGTCTTAGGGCATGACTGAACTTCATTTGATTACACAGCTATATGGCTCTCCAATGGGGCTGTGAAGTCTGCATGGGAATTCCTGTAGCCCACACATTGCCCACATTTGTCATTATCCTGGTGTTTGTTTATTTTTTATTCTTTTTATTGAAGTATAGTTGATTTACAATGTTGTGTTAGTCTCAGGTGTACAGCACAGTGATTCAGTTATACATATATATTTTTTTCTGATTCTTCTCCATTATAGATTATTACAAGATATTGAATATAGTTCTCTGTGCTTGTTGTTTATTTTATATATAGTAGTGTGTATGTGTTAATCCCAAACTCCTAATTTATCCCTCCCTCCCCACCCCCTTTCACCTCTGGTAACCATAAGTTTGTTTTCTATGTCTGTGACTCTATTTCTGTTTTGTAAATAAGTTTGTTTGTATCATTTTTTAGATTCCACATATAAGTGATATCATAGGGTATTTGTCTTTCTCTGACTTCACTTATCATGATAATCTCTAGGTCCATCCATGTTGCTGCAAATGGCATTATTTTATTCTTTTCTATGCTGAGTAATATTCCATTGTGTATATATACTACATCTTCTTTATTCATTCATTTGTCAATGGACATTAAGGTTGCTTCCATGTCTTGGCTATTGTGACTAGTGCTGCTGTTAACATAGGGGTGCATGTATCTTTTTGAATTAGAGTCTTTGTCCTTTTTGAATACATGCCCAGGAATGGGATTGCTGGACCATATGGTAGCTCTATTTTTGGCTTTTTGAGGGTCCTCCATACTGTTCTCCATAGTGGCTGCACCAATTTACATTCCCTCCTATTAAAAACTGGTGTTTAGTATTTACCAATCAAATGGTATTAAGTGACATCTCATAGTTGTAATTTGCCTTTCTCTCATTATTCATTAGTTTGAATTCTTTTTATGTATTTCTCAGACTCTGTGTTTTCTTTTTTAGTAATTGCCTATTCATATCTTTTGCCCATTTTTTCTATTGAGGTTTGTAAAATTTTTTTTGTTGATTTGTAAGAGGTTTCTCTTTTCTTCTTTTTCTTTTCTTTTTTAAAAAAACACATTCTACATACTAGTTCCTCAACAGTTTTGGACATGGCACTATCTTCTCCCGGTGCCACTTGTCTGTTAACTTTGTCCATCACTCCCTTCCTGGCACTGATCCCCTTAATTTTGATGGAATTTAATTAATTTTGTCCTGATAGTTTGTGCTTTGGGGGTTTTGTTTAAGAAGTTCTTCCTCACCATTAGATCCTAAAGATGTTCTCTGAAATTATTAAATCTGCTCCTTCTACCTTTAATCCACCTGATGTCTACCTTGCATGTGGTGTGAGGTAGGGATCCAGTTTTATTTTTCTGCATATAGTGAACCAGCTTCCCAACTTCATGTATTATATAGGCTAATTTTTCCCCATGGGTTTGGGTTGTACAAACACATTTCTTTTTATATATGGGTCTCACTCTCAACTAGGCCTACTTGTTTGTTCTTGTACTGCTGCCATGTTACTTTCAATTACTGTGCTTTTATTATATGCCTTAATATTTGGTAGGGTCAGCACCCTCCTCATATTTTCTCTTTAATTGCAGGGTTGACTTAGCTATTCATGAGTATCTTTTATATACATTTTAGAATAATAATTGGAAGTGCATTTGGGAAGAATTGACATCTTTTTGAAGTAAACATCCTATTCAACAGCATGAACTGTCTCTTGTTTTACTTTGTTCTTTTATGTACTTTAATATAATTATATACTCTCATCCATAGAGGTCTCATGTATTAATTTTTAATTTAATTTCCGAACTCTGTCTTTTCAAGAACATTTAATGCTTTTTCCAGTGGCACAAGCTCAGTCCATTGACATGAGGACAGGCCATGAGGTGTTGTTTGAATCAGCTGTTCCCCAAAGCAGTTTCTAGTCTGGTGTTGAACTGGCCGGGAAAGACTCATCTGCGTGCTTTGTTAAAATTAAAAATGACTGGGATCCAACCCTGCAGAGATTTTGATTTGACTGGTTCGAGTGGACTTAAGAATCCTAATTTTTCGTAGTTCTCAGATGATTCTGATGGGCAGCCATATTTGGGAACGGCTGTTCATTGCACTAGAAGATGATTTTGAGTTTTTTATGATTCTTCCCTCTTCTCCTCAATTTGAGAGAGTACCCTGAGAAAAGGTAATTCTGAGATAAGAAGGAATTCTGAACCAACATTGGTAATTACAAATACAGGTCATCGTAAATTTATTGTACATTTTTTACCATTAACGCCTCAGGTCAGAGGTATGCTAAAAACCGTCTGAATACTATTTAAAGACAAAGTAATTCAAGTAGTTCAGGATAACTCCATAATACACAATTTATTCTCTTTCCAAGCCCAATAAACAAAACAGGGCAATTATAACAGCAATGATAACTTCTAGATGGGAGCAAATTGAAGTCAATGTCCGTTGTGAGATGAAAATTCTATGCTTTCTACCAGTGCAACGCACGTTTTAACCTCTACTGGACGAAGTTTACAGAAATGGATTTCATCAATGACAAATCAATGAGGAGACAGTTGTATCTTTCAGGAGCAAATGGGCAACAGGGAAGATGGATGGTCAAGTGGAAGTGTATAATTATCTATTCTAGCTATCCTAAAACTTTAATGAATGAGCCCTTAAATGTCATTTAGAAAAAGGTGGATCAATTGCTTGGCCACTTGTTCACCTGATCTATCATGTTTTATAGGGACATGTTAAAGTCTTTGTTGACGCAACAGAGCTGTATTTCATGACGGAATTTAAGGCAGTAAGTCTTCAAGGGCCTGAAACAGTAAACAGAGCATCCGAACCTCATGTCATGAGGGATGGTGGTTATGATGAGCTATGTTCTAGTGGTCCTAAAAGCATTTAAGAATTTGCCTTCAAATGCCATTGGAGAATTGTTTATCACAACTACAACTGAAGCTCTGAAAGTTAAAAAAAAAAAAAAGCAAAAAACAACAGGACTTTATGAACACCCTTTAATTCATTGAAAGACTGAAATGCTTTAGTCTTCTCATGGTTAAGTCATTGTGATGCCTTCATTTTCATTGCTTGGACCTAAACCTTGCTTTACAGCTGTTGTACGGCCTCCTCATATTTATTCTGCCTGGTTGATTTCCTATTTGTGGATGAAATTCAAAGTTGATGGGTTTCATGGAAATGGAAAGTGATCACATAGGAAAATTTCAAACTAAACATTTGTTAGGAACTTTTAAGACAGAAAGTGGTATGCTGGTAATTCTAGAGAAGAAAGATCAAGTGTCTTTTCAATAACCTTTACAGGACTCTTTGTTCAGCCCTTTCCTGCCCAAGAACATCGTGGTGGATGATCTATCTATCTATCTATGTATCTACCTATCTATCTACCTATCCATCTGTATATCTATGTATATCAGCAATGTGATATGTATGTATATCAACAGTACCTGAGGCTTCTGTAGTGTTTACCATTTACAAATTTTGAGCCACCTGTGAGCCATTGTCAGCAATATCTGACATTTCTTTTATATTTATTAATTACAAAGCATGTTTTAAAAAATAATTTTCACAATTGAGCCTCCTTATAACTCTGTGAAGTTTGTGTTATTAAACCAACTTTACAGATGGGAAAATTTGGCCAAGGAGCCAGTGAATCTATCTTTAACTCAGGTTTGCTGACTCTAAATTTCCCCAACACCCTCAGCCTGATAAAATACTTTCCCTTCCATTGATACGTCTATATTTCACATTTAGGAGTAGAGAGCAGGGGTTGGTAAACTGTCTGTAAAGGGCCAGAAGGTAAGCATTTTAGGCTTTGTGGGCCGTAGGGGTGCAACTCTCTTGCCACTCCTCGCTTCTGCCTTCTTGGTGTATGAAAGCAGCTTAATCAGTTCTTAATGCATGTGTCTATCTGTGTTGTGATAAAACTTGATTTTGCAAAACCAGGCTTGCCAGATTCAGTTCAGGGGCTGGGGTTTGCTGACACCACGTACAGAGTAATGAATCTTGCAAAGAGAAAAAGTAAAATATGTGTGGAACCCAGGTGCTTTTTAGAATCCTAACTCCTCACACGTAACTCACTTGGGTTTTTGTCCTGATTTCATGGAAGGGTTACACTCCACACCACGTCATGAAGCTCCCCGGCTGTCACGTGTAGACCTTTCTTCTTTTTCCTCCCAGCAGCTGTCACCTCTTCCTCGGGCTCTCTTTTGTTTTCTTTTTCCTTTTTTTTTTTATAAATTTATTTTATTTATTTATTTTTGACTGCGTTGGGTCTTCGTTGTTGCAGGCAGGCTTTCTCTAATTGTGGCAAGTGGGGGCTACTCTTCGTTGTGGTGCGCGGACTTCTCATTGTGGTGGCTTCTCTTGTTACAGAGCACAGGCTCTAGGCACGTGGGCTTCAGTTGTTGTGGCACGCGGGCTCAGTAGTTGTGGTGCATGGGCTGCTCCGTGGCCTCTTCGTTGTGGTGCGCGGACTTCTCATTGTGGTGGCTTCTCTTGTTACAGAGCACAGGCTCTAGGCACGTGGGCTTCAGTTGTTGTGGCACGCGGGCTCAGTAGTTGTGGTGCATGGGCTTAGTTGCTCCGTGGCATGTGGGATCTTCCCAGACCAGGGCTTGAACTCATATCCCCTGCATTGGCAGGCAGATTCTTAACAACTGCACCACCAGGGAAGCCCATCCCTTCTCTTTTCTGACTGCAAACCTTTCTTTCCATAGTCTCTCTTGTCCCCCTCTGCTGTTCCAACTCCTCCTCCTTCCTTAGGGGTCTTCCTGTCTCTCTTCTTACTTGCAGTGACCAGCTCTTCAGGAGCATCCTCATTTGCATCTCCACCCATCGTTTTCTCTCAGCACTAAGAGGGGATCTGGGAATTGATTCTCCTTTGCAGCTAGGAGAAAGTGTGATTATTAATACAAATCAATGTTTCCTCTGCTTAATACAGGTAAAGAATTTACCCTAGAGATTGGCACAAGGCAAATGCTTAGAAAATAACTATCACTTTTGCATTGGGAACCTGGTAAGGAGTTTTGGAGGCTGTCAAGTACTATGCAAATGTAAGTCATTGTCTAGTATTATGGCAGTTAAGACAGCAAAAACTTTCACACAGCCCAGAGAGTTCAGAAGCCTTGGGTTTAGAACTTACTGGGGGGTGATGATTTCATGGTCACTGAGGGGGGTTCTGAGTAAAATCTATGCTTCCAGACTATGCTAGTTTCCCTGTGGAAAATATTTGCTTGTTTTGCATTAATTCAAACACGAGGGCATTTTTGCTTAAAGACTTTGTGGCTTGAAGAAAAGGATCTTCTTGGAGTTGACAGCAGATTTTATTCAATAGGACCTGCTTCCGGGAGCTCCATGTTTGCATTCCCAAGGAATAAAGAACCTCAAACATGTTTCCAGCCAGAGAGTCACTTGCAGAACAGGACTTTTTGAATTGCACTGAAAAACCTGCTGTTAAAAATTTAGCCTATTTTTTTATAGACATAATAACATGATCACAATATTTTAAAGCAAACTGTCATGCGCAACGCATACCACAAAGTAAGTTACTTTTGCATATTTTTCAGTCATTTTCAAAGCATTCCCCCATCCTTGCACTCATTAACTCAAGCAAACATGATTCTCAACTGCCTGTTACATGCCAGGTGTCGAAGAGTAAGACATAGTTTATTCTCTCTATGAGTATGATCCAGTGGGAGAGACAGTCATGTTATAAAAGTCTTCAATAGAGGCACCTACAAGAGGATCCTACAAGACAGAGTGTTTCTGTAACTGTGAGGGTGCTGAATATTCATGGAGTGCTTCATTGTTTTAGAACAATTTTAAGGTGGTTTACAGAGTATATATAATTAGACAGAAACTAAGTAGTGAGGAAACTGGGACCAAGAAAAAAAATAAGGGTAGGATAGGAAAAGTCTATTGAACTAAATGTAAGGTTAGTGAAAAAAACACATATCATAAATTATACACATATTAGACATGAGCTATAAATTTGGCTCTGAGCTTCCTACCAGTCAAAACAGAGAGGAAACCATGATACTTTCCATGGTCAGAGTACCCTGAAGACAAAACAGATGAACTATTTCTAGTGAGCATTTCTGAGAGAAATGTATCTTGTGGGTTTTCCTAATTGACACCTCGTCTTCACGGTCCCTGCATAAGTCCCCAGATAAGTCTCCTGTAGGGTGTTTCTTATACCTTCCTTCAAATAGGCCAGTAGGGTAATGTCAGAGCAGAGGTCAGCAAAACCACTTGTTATCATGCCAGAACAATGTCTCCTGATGAATTCTTATCTTCTGCTTACTATGTAGATCAGGTGCATGGCATCTAGAGGAATCAATATTCTGATTAACTTTTAAGAGATCCTCCACGTCTCTTATTTCTCTCAGTTGAGCTTTTGTGAATAAAGAGCATCAGAACATTTGAGTTTATACGGAGCAAATCTGAACAAGACTCTGCTTTAAACTAGCAGAGACCGGGTAGTTTTTAATTGGCAAAAGCAACTTCTCTTTCACCTGTGCTGTGGACTGAATATTTGTGCCACCAACCCCACCCCCCATGCCCTATTCATATGTTGAAGCCCTAATCCCCAACATGATGACATTTGGAGGTAATTAGTTTGTGAGGGTGGAGTCCTCTTGATGGGATTAGGGCCCTTAGAAGAAGAGACCGAGAGAGCTTGCTTTCTTCCTCCCCTCCACTCCCTTTCCCCTCCCTCTGCTCTGCCCTGTGAGGATCCATCCAGAAGACAGCTGTCTACAAGACAGGAAGTAGGTCCTCACCAGACACTGGATCTGACAGGGTTTTGAGTTTGGATTCCCAGCCTCCAGAACTGTAAGAAATAAATGTTGTTTGTCAAGCAGTCTATGGTATTTTTGTTATAGCAGCACAAACTGACTAAGGCACGCTCTGATCTAATAATTTTGTGATAATGGAGTGAAGGAGATCATGAGGAAATAAAAGTCAGAAATAGAGAAACAGAAAGTTACAATTTTAGTATATCTTGGAGTATATAATTTTTTGCTTTGCTACATCTGTATCTAAAGATCTGTCTTCCAGCCCCTCAATTATTGTCAATAACATTAGCTCCCATATCTAAAGCAGTGACAAAACCCCTTACAAGGGACAGAAGAGGATGGGTTGACATTAGGTAACTTGGCATGGAAATAACTATATATATATATTTTAGTGTTTAATATTATGATGTAAAAAATGAGTTGCAGAAATCAGTATTAGGTAAAATAATATTTTACTTTTCCTACTATTTAGCAGTTAAAGAACACTTTGGGTTTTTTTGCTTGTTTGTTTGTTTTGTCTGCGTTGGGTCTTCGTTGCTGTGTGCGGGTTTTCTCTAGTTGTGGCGAGCGCAGGCTACTCTTCATCGTGGTGCACGGGCTTCTGATTGCAGTGGCTTCTCTTGTTGTGGAGCATGAGCTATAGGGCACTCAGGCTTCAGTAGTTGCGGCCCACGGGCTCAGTAGTTGTGGCTCGCGGGCTCCATAGCTGTGGCTCGCGGGCTTTAGAGTGCAGGCTCAGTAGTTGTGGCACATGAGCTTAACTGCTCTAAGGTACGTGGAATCTTCCCAGACCAGGGCTCAAACCCATGTCCTCTGCATTGGCAAGCGGATTCTTAACCACTGCACCACCAGGGAAATCCCTAAAGAACACTGAATAGCATAAGTCCACTTCTTGCAAAACTTCCTAATAAAATGTTTCTAGAACTCATCAGAAATGAAAAGTCTATATATAGACTTGTATATATATATATAGATATATAGACTATACATGATATATAGTCTATATATCATGTATAGGTAGAATTTGTACCTATATTTCACTTATATTTTTGGAATTTTGTTTTCTTTATAATATCCATACTTGTTTATTGGAGAAAATTGAGTCATAGGAAAATATAAAGAAGATAAATATCACCTATAATATTTCCACCTAGGAAATTTGGAATATTTCCAGCTGTTGAAATTTTACTCTTTTTAAAACTATTTTTTTCTGTTCATACATATTCACATAATGGTGATTGTATTTACTTCATTTGACATTATATTACAATAATTTTGCCCTGTATTATTAGAAGCCTCTTGTAAACATCATTTTTGGTGACTGTGTAATATTCTGCTGGCTAAGTGTCTCATAAATTACTTAGCCTTTTCTATAATGAGTTTCTTGACATTTGGGGACAAAGTGGTAAATCAATTTGAAACGTGTCCCTTATCTCTGTAATCTTCACACAGTACTGCACTTAGACCCAGGCAAGGATGACCCCTGTCCTCGCCCCCATATTTGAGGGGACACACACAGCAGAGCACCTTCCTCAAAATTTCCTAGGTCCTCCTATGGTGCCTGGGACCAGTCCAGGCCAGCAGTCAGGGCTGGCTTAATGGGCTATGACTTGTGAGGTCACACAGAGCCCCATGCTCAGATGGGCCCTTCTGTTTAATACTTTCCTATCACTGCCTTAAAAGTCTAAGTAAAATTTAAACAAGGGGTCCCACCTTTTCATTTGCACTAGGCCCAGCAAATTACATAGCTAGTCCTGGGTCTAACAAATTATATAGCCATAGCAAAAAATACTAGTTTTAAATAGAGTTAAATTTCAACAGTGGGTAATCCTGGGTGGAAACATTATAGGTGACATTTATTATCTTTTTTATATTTTTCTATGACTCAAATTTTCTCCAATTATGTAACCATCTCAGTGAGTTGCTCTGCAGCCAGAGCAGAACATTTTCCTCAGGGCTCTCTCTGATCCTTAACCCCAATGTCAGGTTGACCAGATGCCCTGTGCTCTAGGATTTGTGCCTGTGGGGTTTCCTAGGGGCCTCATTCCAGAAGGGCAGACTGGCAAGAATATTGCTCACGTTGGAAAGGACAGTATGTCTTTTGCAGGATCAGATGAGGCTAGGCTTCCAGAATAGTGCTGACACTTTAATTCTGGGTGACTCAAATTGCTTATGCAGTCAAGGGCTCCACATACCAGAGGGGTGGCCCTGCTTTGGCCAAAGCACAAAGCCTACTCTGCTTCAGTTTTCTGTTATACTTCCCATTTCCATGTCCTCCCAGCTCTTGTCTTGGCACAAACTTGGTTGATTTTTGGCACAAGCTGAGAGTCCCAGAGAGTATGAAGTCTGATACAGAGGTGGCGAGGATGACAGTAACAAGGTCATAGAAGGGCAGTGAGGACCTCCTTCTTGGTGGGGAGTATCCCCCAAAGTAAGGGCCTTGGTTGGGGCATCAATTCCCACAGGGCTTGAAGAACATTAACAAGGGCCCTGCTCTGAGTCAGGACTTATTTATAAACTCTTAGTTAATTTCTCAATGTTATATTTGGAAGCTGAAATTCCCACAATTTCTGGTATGAATGGAAAAGTCACAGCATATGGCGGGAGCAATGAATCTTAGGAAGCTTAAATTTTTGCTTTTCTCAGAGGCTCCTCAGCTGAGAAATCTCTAGTTCCTTCCTTCCTTCTTGCCAGTTGGGGATCAGCCTGGCTCATCTGGTTTCTTGTGAAGGTTTGGACTGTGGCCTTGGAAATGCCAGGTGCCCTAGGGGCTTTGCTCTGGGCACTCTGTGTGTTGGTGGGGCCTGGGGGCAGGGAGCACAGCCATGCTGGAGAACATGTTAGTGTCAGGAGGTCCAGTTTTTATTCCTGACCTATGTTTGGCATCCAAGTCCTACTGTGCTAATTCAAGGCTCCCGATCCTAGGTTTTTACTGTTATCTGCTATTTCCCTGACTTTGGTTCCTTGCCATACCCAGAGGAGAAATGTAGTCAAGGAGCATTTCCACATCAGAAGAATCAAGGATGGTTTTGTGGAGATCTGATTGCATGTCCTGTGATTAGATACAGCAGGAAAATTGCAAGGTCATAGCTATTTATGAAGCCATAATTCATTCATTCATTCATTCACTAAACATTTCTTGAACCCTAGCTACTTCCCTGGCACTATGATGGGGACCAAAAAAGAAATGAGCTTTATATTTTTTTTCCTTTTGTGGGGCTCACAGAAAAATGGGAGAGCAAAATTACAAAGCAATCTGAGAAGCATGAATTAGAGACATTAGAGACATGTATCAAAGGCTGTGGGAAGCATAAAGGAGGATGAAACTCTTTGTTCTCCTTGGAAGGAGGCTGGATAATCATGCAGGTCTTCATGGAGGAGGTGCTCTTTGAGCTGGGGCTTGATGCGGGAGTAGGAGTTGCCAGTTAGGTTGGTGCCACGTGGCTTTGAATGGAGTGCCAAGCCTCCAGGCAAAGATAGTTAAAAGCCAGTGTGTATCATCCATTTTTCTCTTTGGCAGCGTCTGTGGAAGCTGTGTGTTGAAATTGTGGAGCCTCGAGATGGAATCTTTGGGTGACCGCATGGAAGAGAGCCACCCAGGAAGACCCCCCACCCACAGTGATCTTTGCATGGGTGAGAAAAACCTCTGTTGTGGTAAGTTATTGAGATTTAGGGTTACTTGTTGCAACAGCTTAGCTAACACTATTATGATGAATTTAAGTTTGCCTAGCATGTAAGGTGACATTTCCAAATGAGAGAAAAGCAGGTGAAACTTCATGGAGGTTTCCATGTCTTCATATCTTTCCTGAAGACAAGGATGCTGGTTTATTTTCCTACCAATTCCTTTCCATCCTTAGCTAAAGGCTTCTCTGGAAGAAAGGACCCCTCTCTGTACTTCTGGGCTACCATATGCTCCTGTGGAAGAGAAGGCTCACAGGCAAAGAGGTTCAAGTCCTGTTTATAGAAAGCCGATGGACTGTGTGGAAGTGGTGAATGCCAAGGTGATGGGGTGGGATGCTGACATCATTTTACCGAAGATAGCTGAAGGTAGCAAAGACTGTTTGCCTGCCTCTTAGTTATTCCTGTAGTGGATATCTCGGCCCCATCATTTACGGCTGTCTTTAGAATGTGGGGTACTTGACCTCTCTTTGTCCTCTACTTACTGGCCTGTCATCAATTCTGGGCAACAGAAAAAGTCTCACTGAACATCCCACGATACTGTTTGCAAGCTTTTTGTGCAAGACATTGGGGCCCAGAGAATCTGCCTCGTCTTTCAAATCATTAAGTGGCAGAGCCAGGACGAAGTGCAAGTTCAGTATTTTTTCTCTCTCATTATTTGTTTGATATTTCTTTTATTGTTGTTTGCCTTTTCTCTTGTGTCTTCTTCCTTATCAACCCAATAGCCAAGTCAGTTCATTTCTTTAAAGGGAATGAAGGAAACACAGTACAGTGGTTACATTCTTGAGGTAAGAGGCAGACGGCTTCTATCTGTGAGACCTTAGGCAAGTCACTCACTCTCTCTCCAGCCTCAGTTTCCTGATCTGAAAATAGGATAATGATAAATGCTATGGGGCATGGAACACACCAAGCACAGACTCTGGCTTAGAGCAACTGCTCAGCAAGTGCTGGCTACTAGGGTGAATCCAGTTTTCAGGATAAGGTCTAAGCAACATTGTGAAGAAACAAAATCTCCTTCTGTCTTCAGCAGATTTTATTTTTATTTGTTGTGCCTCCTTGTCCTAGTCTATCCTCCCTTCCCTGTGTGCCCCACCAGGCATCTCCATCCAGCTTTAGTCCACTGAGAGCCCTCTGCCTCTATTTCTACCAAATCAAACCTTCTGGCATCTGGGTTTATCTTTCCAACAAAATGTGTTTCTCATCCTCTGAAACCCATAGCAGCAGCACAGTGATCTGACAATGAATTTTTTTTTATTCTAACGGGGAAGATAAATAAATTTGTTTCAGACAGTTAGGTGCATTTTAAGTGAGGTATTTTGGAGGCAATGCTCTCTTTGCCCATAGCTTCCCACTTTATACTGTAAATCATGAAGGGAATCAATTGGTAAGAATTTATATTAGGGTAAGTAGACTGGTGGCCTCAACCCTCACATTGCATTCTGTCTCACTTGGGGTTCTTACATAAAAACAAGAGCAGAAAAAGGACATACGGAAACAGATAAACAGAAGCCCTGGCAGCACCAGCTTTGCCTTCCACCGGATAAGAAATAGTGGAGCCACTCCAACTAGATTTGGGCTAGTCAGTATGAAACTTTGCAGACGTTTTAGGAAAGTTGAGGTCACTTTCTTTTAGCTTCTGATATACAAATGGTGTGTAGCCCGAGCAGAGATCAATATATGTTGGCAATTATAAAGGTTCTACATCAGGATAGAGACGAAGATGTAACCCTGGTGATTTGTGATTCCATCACCAGCCCCTCAAGCTGTTTCTAACCTTATTTATAGCTTTCCTTGGGCTATAAATCTTATAAATACAAAGCCAATGAGGTAGTGCAGATGAAAAAACAGCTTTTTCCTTATGTCCTATTTCCATCACCTTTCTTGTCACCAGGGTAAATAAAGACACAAACTCCTGATCTGTGGGTAACAGAACTAATCCTGGTGTTTACAATGTGGAGAAAAGATAGCAAGAGGCAGAGAATGCTGGGGAGGCTGAGAGAGGTACTTGTGGCCTTTGAACTTCCCAAATGAGGAGAATTCTGAAGGTCGGTTATCTTTCATTTCATAGTCCAGGAGTATCTTGACATTCCCCGCAGATGTTTTCTGAGGCTTTCATGAGTCTCCATGGTGAAAGATACCTAAGGGGTAGATGGAATTTTTGGTCCCAAATCTTTGCCTTCCCTAAGATTCACACCATCTCCATCACTTTGTCATGGGTGCAGTGCATTTCCCCTGCCCTTGACTTTGGGCTTGGCTATGTGACTTTGCTTTGGCTAATGGCACCAGGGCAGAAATGGCAGTGTATCAATTCTCAGCCTAGGCCTCAGAGGGCCTTGTACATTTTCATTTGCTTTCATGTGCCTATCCCATCACCACAAGAACATGACCTGAATAGTTCCCTCAATGGACCAAGGAGAAAGAAAGACATATAGAGCACAACAGAGCTGCTGAGATGAAGTTTATGAAATTGATGAAGTTCACTATGTATGTGACAAGAGTTCAGAAACATAAAACAGATCCCAAGTGGCGATGTTATCATAACCCTGAGTCTCAGTGATTTACCGTAACAGAGGTTTTCTCACCCAGGCAAGGTCACTGTGGGTGGGGCATAGTTACTGGGTGGCTTTCTTCCAGGTGGTAACCCAAGGATTCAATCTTGAGGCTGTACAGTTTCAACACACAGCTTCCACAGATGCTGCCAAAGGGGAAGGGAGAAAAGGATGAGACACATTAGCTTTTAACTTTTTACCTCTCTCTGCCTGGAAGACTGTCATTTCCATTCAAAGTCCCTGGGCGAGAATAGTCAGAGAACAGGACCTGTTTTGGGAGCCTTGACTGCCTCTGTCACATGCTTACACCTCCTTCCAGCCTCAGCTCAAAGGGCACCTCCTCCTGCCTCCTTCTATGGAGAGCAAATTGCTTCCTCCTCTTTATGGTTCCACAGTGCTTTGATATACATTTCACCAGCCAATAGCAAGGCCCAAGTGCTTTAAATCTGAGCCCTCTTAAATTTTAAAAGACTGCATTGGCCTTAGTGGACATCTGTTACTCTGCCTGCTCAGCACCAATTTGCCTTCTTTCCTTTGGAGAACCCCCTCTTCTGTCTTCAGTCCATGGCTGTGGAGGGACTGACCCACCTCTCAGCTTCAGGGGAGCACAGGTGACCAATCAGCACATCCCAGTCCCTGGACACTGAGCTTGTTGCAGAGATGAGCATGTGGCTTCAACTGATATGACTCAAAGCCAGGACTTTTCTTTTTCAATTTTTTAGCTGAAATATAGTTGATTACATTATTGTGTTTGTTTCAGGTGTACAGCAAAGTGATTCAGTTTTATATATATATATATATATTCTTTTTTATTTTCTTTTCCATTATGGTTTATCACAGGTTTGCACTGTCCTCGTCTTTGTCCCAGGAATGTCACAGTTTTCTGTACTGTTCTCAGTTGTCTTGTCTCTATACTGTATAGAGTTTCCTGTGCTATACAGTAGGTTCTTGTTGTTTATCTATTTTATATACAGTAGTGTGTATCTGTTCAACCCAAATTCCTAATTTATCCCCCTACCCCTTTCCCCTTTCATAACCATAAGTTTGTTTTCTGTGTCTGAGTCTATTTCTGTTTTGTAAATAAGTTCATTTGTATAATTTTTTTTTAGATTCCACAAACAAGTGATATCATTTGATATTCGCCTTTCTCTGTCTGACTTACTTCCCTTAGTATGATAATCTCTAGATCCATCCATGTTGCTGCAAATGGCATTATTTCATTCTTTTTTATGGAGGAGTAATATTCCATTACATATACATATCACAACTTCTTTATCCATTCATCTGTTGATGGGCACTGAGGTTGCTTCCATGTCTTGGCTATTGTAAATAGTGCTGCTATGATCATTGGGGTGCATGTATCTTTTCAAATTAGAGTTTTCATCAAATCTAGGACTTTTGCTAGCATTTTTGGGAAAGAGAAGATTCCTAATTTATCCCCCCCACCCCTTTCCCCTTTGGTAACCATAATTTTGTTTTCTAGGTCTGAGTCTGTTTCTGTTTTGTAAGTGTCTGATCTGTTTCTGTTTTGCACTTGGATGTACAACTATCAAAGTATGAGAGCTGGAGCTATCTGAGGTCCCTAGTGGAGAAGGCCTGCTTGAGAATGATGTCAACAGAGGGGAAGGTGGGACTGAGAGAGAAAGAGATGGAACTGGAAATAAATGCAGAGATGGCGATAAAAGAGGGGGGAGGAAAGAGAGAGGGGGAAGGCTAGTGTGACTTGAGCCGTGTGAGACCCTGGGGTTAACTGGGCCAGAAATCATTCTTTCTTGAACTTTTCAATGAAATGACTAAATTTTATTTAAATTTAATCTTATTTTCTCTTAAACCAGTTTGAGCAAGATTTTCTCTCACATGTAACCCAAAGATTTCTGAATTCACAAACAGTTGAAACCAGGTATAACACCCTAAAATGCCCCAGTCTATCAGTATGTGGATAAGATAGGCAGCGTAAGACTTTTCCTCACTGACAGATGGAGAGATGGGGTCCATTCAGTAATGACTGTCCTTAGAGATTCCACGTGAGGTTGGATTGAATGTGGAAAAGTCTGATCCTGCTTCCCCATGCCATCTTTTCTTTTATTGCTTTCCCCTCCACATACGGTCTTGATTATTTTGTTAGTCATGAGTAGTTCTTCACTCCTCAAGTCTCTTAGACCCACCACCTAACCCTGGATTCCTACAATTTATGTTCAGTTATTATCAGCCATCCAATCCTGGGTTTGTCCTTGATTTGTTATGAGTTCAGGGAAGTCCCGACCTTTCTTCCCTTCCTCTTGCTTTGACTGACTGACTAGTAAAACAGACTTGATGGTGATACTGCAAGAAGGCCCTGGGGATTAACTCATCATGCAGCATCTTCCATGTACGGGTTACTTAGGTTGAGTGGTGATACACCAGTGCATTGCGAAATCCCTTGCTGTGGTGGGCTATTAGCATGCCTTCTTCATAACCTCTGCAACCTTGCTCCTTCCCGGAGTGGATAATGCCTCTCTGCATCCCTCTTTATGCAAAGTTAGGAATTTTCCTTCCTATTTTTCTGCTTCTTTCTTGCCCATATTTTTTCACCTTTCCGTAATACTTCACAAAGTAGTGAAAGTTCACCTACTCTCTTCGAAGTCTGAATAGGGATAATAATGTTCACTTACTAAAATTGTTATGATGACTACGAGATTAGCCACACAGAGGGAACAACCAAAAGCCTGGAACATCAGAGAGGCTAACATACGTTAGTACTCTAACCTTTCTGGTGTGTGTACATTCTTTTCCTCCTCCACTGTGATGGTGAAATACAGTCCAAATATATTTCATCTTTTAAAGTAGTGGGGGGTGATGTGTCTTTAACATCTCTTCTTCTTTTAGTTGAATTCAAATTGAGAATTCTTGAATTTTTCAATGACACTCATTTTATGTGTGGAATTTCATTTGAGAACATGGCCTTGCCCCCTTTCCTTCCATACACATGCCATTGTCTGCCACAGAAATGGAAAAGCATGAAAATCCCTATTTTCAGCTGACCTCTGAAGCATTGTTCCTTTCCTGGGCTACCTTAAAGCACCAGTCTTATGTTGGCGGCTTTAGTGGTTACCGTGTGTTCTACAGAACACTAGCTCTGTGGACTATTTGTGGGTGCCAGGAGGTCTAAAAAGTTCCACAGCTGAATAAATTTGTGAGTCACTTGGCTTAAACCAAGAATATCAACTTCTTGTGAATCTCCAAGGAAAGTGGGGGAGAGATAATGCAAGGTTTCTCCAACCCATTTGGCCATGGAACCTATTACTGGTTGAGCCTCTCCTGGGACAAGCATTCCAGAGAACACAATTAGGGAAATGCTGGCCTCGTGTTCTAATTAGATTTCTCTAATCCTGTCCTCTTCTTTGTTCCAGGAATGTCACATTTTTTCTGTATTCTTCCTCAGTTGTCTTGTCTCTTTCATGCTGGCTCCTTTTTTGTGATGTCCCTGCTGGGTAAAGATAGTCATAGCCTGAATGATAAAACACAGTGATTAGTCAACCAAGTAGAAGAGTGCATAGTCACACCCGTGTGGGGTGATAAATATTTGCAATATGTTGAATTCACTTTTGCTGCTTTTCTTTAACTGATAACGTGAATGGGGGAAGGTAATATTATCTCCATTCTTTTCTAGGACTTGCCTTCTGATTGGCTTAGTGGGAGAGGCTTAGTGGGGTCTTACACATCAAGAACATCTTTTGGGAAAACGGTCCACCTTTTCTTTGTAAGAGCTCACATCAAAATAGATTAACCTGTAGTCATTTGATTTTTGTGGCTTATCTGTTTCTAATTTGCTTGCAAAAACTGGGGTGTATAATGTAGACCACACCAAAAGATAGAATTTTCATGTACACAGTTACCAATAAGAGTCAAGAAATTATCATTTACACATTTATGCCTACCCTCTCTCTAAAATTTAGCGTATCATTAATTAATTAATATTAGCAAAGATTTCCCTCCCACCCTTTTTTGGTTTCCTTTTCATTGTAATTCAAATAAAACTTTTATAAAATGGAATTAGTGCACTTCACACATTGTAGCTAATTTTTAAAATACAGTCCCCTCTGGATTACTATATATCTGAATTAAATTAGGAGATCAGAATTAATGCTCCTGTTTTCCCTTTCCTTTTTCTTTCTTTGGTCTGAAGCTTTCTCTCTCTAATGAAAAGAGTATGATTTTTTAAAAGCCTGCTCTTAATTGTATTTAGTCTAATAAGAGCCAATATATCCTACTTATTGTTTTCTTTGTTTTTATTTGTAAAGGGATATCACCTCTTTGACAGGTATATAACCTTAGTCAACACGTAAATAAGGTACATCCTTCCTGTGCTTTTATCTGTCTACATAGGATTTAATTCTGGAATTCTCCATTTATGGAATCAATTTATTATTAGCCATTTTAGGGATACAACAAAGTAAAAGAATTTAAAAGCAGACTAGTTCGTTTTTAATGGGAGTCAAATAAGAAATGTATAGAATTTCTCTTTTACGGAACACGCATGTTTATAATACTTGGGCCCGTTACATTACGTTTATAGTGATTTGTATTTAAACTGAGGATATATTTATAAGAAATACATTTAAAGGTCATATATATATATATATATATATATATATATATATATATATATATATATACATGTCATATACATATATATACATGTTTCTCCCTTATAAATTCTGATTTAGTAGTTGTGGGGTGTGGCCCCAGCATCTAAAATCTTAAAGCCCTCTCCTGGGTTTTACTGGTACACACTCAATCAAGAAGCGCTGGTGTAGAATGTTCTATTTGGAAATAATTTCTACTGTGAGAAGGGTGCCTCATTCATGGCTGACAGGACAAAGGCACAGAGGGATGAAAGGATTTTTGTAGAAACCACACGGCAAGGCTTTGGGGGGGTCCCAGCAATAGGCAGGGATTATATCCTCTTAGGTACTCTCTTCCTCAACCCAAGCAAATGACTGCTGGAGGATGTAGGTGGGGCCCTGGTTGTTGCAGAGGAGTGTAACTCACACTTGGCCCCTTAGTTATGCCTCTTCTGTGCTTTAGTAGAAAGAAACAAGTCCACACTGGCTGGAGCAGAGTACATGAGCAATCCGTGGGAACCCTTGCTCTTTTCTAATTCAGGACAGTTTTAGATTTGCTTTGGTTTAAATGGGCCAGCCTGCCTACACAGAATGTTTGGACGTGGATGGTTACAACTTGTCCAAATTTCCTCCTCACTCTTCTCACTTCACCAACTCATACCTCCACCTCCTTTATTATAGTGTAAAAACACAAGGAAAGGGAATGGCTAGCAAAGGCAGTGCATTTCAAAGGTTAGAGTTGTGACTAAATCAGATCAGTTTTTCACATTCTTTGCCTACAGGATGTGAAAGTCAACATGGGCCTCTGTGTGCAGGTCCCGTTTTCATGGCAGTTATAGAATGGGATCTTAGATGGAATTCTACAAGGGGATGTCCAGAGCAGGGATAAAGGCATCCTTTCTGGTGGTGAAACATAGCTTTATGAACACGGACAAGCGGTCAGTGTTTCCCAGAACTTTCGTACTTTGTCATGCTCAACAATTACGCTTAACCACATGTGGTTAAGAAAAGCATGCTTCAATGAGATTTAAGCATGAAGTCCCCCTCCATCATTTCCACAAATGAGAAGCAGATGTCCATATTCTCTGGGTGATATTCAGGCCTTAATGACATTGCCATGCATTGGGCGCATTAATTGATGCTGACAGTAGTAATAAGAATAGTAATAATCATAGTAAACTTTTACTGATTACCATGTGCCAGCCACTAATGTTTTAGGTAGATTACTTTCTGTAATCCTCACAAATGCCTATGTAGAAAGGTAGTGAATGTTTTTTATTTTAAGGCACCCAGATTCTCTCTCCCTTTCTGTTGATAATAGTACCCAGATTTTCATTTCTTCCCCAAGGATATCCCCAATGCTTTGAGGGACACAGATCCCATCCCCATCTCCAGGATAAGCCCTTGTAGACTGAAGCCAATCAACAAATCCCAACTGCAGTGATTAGTTAAGGATGATCATGTGACCCAGTTTGGACAAATTAGATCGCAGGAGAAATTTACAGAGGGATCCTGGATGTTCTGTGAAAATGTCTGGAGAGACATTCTTTTCGTGTTAACTATGAATGTGGAAGCACGGAAGCTGCTGAGGGGAGTCAGCCTTGGGTAAAAGTAGCACCAAAGAAGGCAGTAAAGAAAAACTGGAAGAAATTAGAACTCTGTCAATTTTACTGAGCAGCTAGATTAAGCCTCAGTTAAAGCCTACTCTACTTTTAGTGTTTTCCCCCAATAACTTGTGTTCATCATTTAAGTTGAATTGGGTTTTCTCAATCTGACAACCACAGGATTCCTAACAGGTTTTGATATTAAAATCTGTGTGTTATGGATAAGGAAATGGGCTGAGAGAATTTGAATACTTTGCCAATATAATTGACAAAGTAAACGGGAGATTAGGGATTTGAATCCAGGTGGTTCTATTCCAAATTCCATGAACTTACTTGATACCACAAGAAGGTAGAAGAAAATGTTATTGTTAAGGATAGAGTCCTCGAAAATAATGTTTCCCTTTTGTTTCTTACTCCTGATGAAATGTAGATTTAACTTGTGAAGAATGTGTAAGAAATTAATTTGAAATCTCAGGCTGTATAACCTTGGTTTGATATAACTTTCTATGTCTGGATTCTGGAGTGCTTATAGGAGCCAAACATCTTACTGGAAAAATCACCTTGTTATGAACTCATTACATGTAATATTTAACATTAAGTTTTTGGAACTGGGTTGGATTTAAGAATGTTGCCAAATCTGATTACATTTTTTAATAACTTGGGAAGTTTATAAAAATATACATGCTTGAGCTTAAGAACAGTCTGTTTGAGGTGAGATCCCAGGTAATTATGGTTCACAACTGGATTTGACAGCCCCTGACTTAGGCTTGTGACCTTCTGTATAAAGAGAAACTGCATGTAGTTGTTAGGAGACCTACTGAGCAGAGATTAAGCAATTGATCAGAAACAAAGTCCAGAGAGGGGTAGATAATTTATACTTGACAAAACATATTCTCCCCTCTCTCTCCTCTTCTCCCCTCCCCTCTCCCTTCCTCTCCACTCTTCTTTTCTCTTCTTCCTGCTTAGATCAGGAGGGAAAAGAGAAACAAGGAAACTTGGAAATACAGCTGGACTCCTTCCTCCAATAACTTGATAATTTTTTAGCAGTCAGTTAGAAATTTATCTTGCACATGGAAACAACCTAAATGTCCATTGACAAATGAATAGATAAAGAAGATGTGGTGTATATACATAGTGGACTATTACTCAGCCATAAAAAGAATGAAATACCATTTACAGCAACATGGATGCACCTAGAGATTATCATACTAAGCTAAGTAAGCCAGATAGAGAAAGACAAATACCATATGATATCACTTATATGTGGAATCTAAAATATGACACAAATGAACTTATCTGTGAAACAGAAACAGGGTCACAGATATAGAGAACAGACTTGTGTCAAGGGGGAGAGTGGGCAGGGGAGGAATGGATTAGGAGTTTGGGATTAGCAGATGCAAGAATGGATAAACAGCAAAGTTCCACTGTATAGCACAGGGAACTATATTTAATATCCTGTGATAAACCATAATGGAAAAAATATGAAAAAGAATATATATATAAAAGAAATTTATCTTGCAAAAGAAACCACAGTCTACGTAGAAGACTATTGCAAGAGCTTTTTTTTTTTCCTTTTTCTTTTGATTGAACTATGGTTGATTTACAATGTTGTATTAGATGAGATATTAGTTTCATTTGTACAGCAAAGTGATTCAGTTATACATATATATTCTTTTTCAGATTCTTTTCCATTATAGGTTACTACAAAATATTGAATATAGTTCCCTGTGCTATACAGTATCGTTGGGTCCTTGTTGTTTACCTATTTTATATATAAATAACTTTTGATGTAAACTTTCCCTAAAAATTTGACACTCACTAGAGCCACTAACAAACCCTAGGTAGTGGTTTTCCAATTTTAGTGGATGTTAGAATCTCCTGTGATGACTGTTAAGATTGCGTATCTGTCCTCATCCCATATCTTCTGAATCAGAATGACTGGAACAAAGGGAATCTGTATTTAGTCCCCTCTCCCCTCCACCCCCATTCCACCATGGTGACTCTATGATCATCTAGGTGCCTAGGAGATAGCTCAAAATTGAAGAGCACCATTATTTAGATAACGTATTATGTCTACAAATGGTCATCAAATAGTGTTTTAAATTTTATATCATTTTAGTTGTAGCAATCAATGAAAAATAATTATTTAAAATACTTATTTAATAAATTGCTCAATTAAAAAAATTAAGAGTAATAGAACAGATGCAAGAGGGAAGAGATATGGGAACATATGTATATGTATAACTGATTCACTTTGTTATAAAGCAGAAACTAACACACATTGTAAAGCAATTATACTCCAATAAAGATGTAAAAAAAAAAAAGAGTAATAGGATGGTTAAGAACGAGGCAGTATCTTCAGTGATTCAGTGAACTATACTGAGGAATGCTCAAATCACGAAGCTGTGGCTTGAGCGCTCAAGCCAGTTTACTTGGATTGAAGAGAAATTAGTGCCTAGAAGGAGAGGCTTCTCAGAGTGTCAATCACACCAAATCTTCTCAAGGTGATGGTCAACTTCAAGGTCTTTGCCTAGCTTTTGCCCAGTGAAAGAGTCTCATTTTCTCTTAACAGAGAGGAGAGGAACAGTGTTCTTTGTAGCTATGGCATTTTAGTCATTTGAGGCTGACTACAATAGACTTCTCATAAAATTCTGTGCAAATTGCCAGAATGTTAGTTATTCCATCAGTAAGAATGAGCATAACTAATCATACTGATGTAAATAATCATCCTGTAAACTCTTTATGACTAAGGAGCTCAACATGAGGTCATGTGTTCTGAACATCTGGTCGAACGACTGAATTGTGAATTATCAAGGTCTGTGAAGAAGGAGAGAGCTCCCTGCTATCTTTAGGATTTCTGCCTCTTTGTGAAAACATCCAAAATAGTCACTTAGGGAAAATAGGAAATTGATCTTCCAGTGATAAAGGTGATCAGGAAATGACTTTCTGCAGCCCTGTTTAGGAAAGGCAATGATGAAGGGAACAGTCCTCGTTGCCAGAGTACTTGGCAGATTGCGGTTGATTGCAAAATGGACCCAAATTCTTCCCATCCCTGGATGCATATACTTTTGCAATGTAACTTCCCACTTTTCCTATCAAGAGGTGGATTTTATCTTCCCATTCCTTGAACCTGGTCTTGGCCACATGACTTGTTTTCATCAATGGGACACTGGCAAATGTGATACAAGGAAAGACTTGAAAAGTGCTTGCACAATGGGCCTTGCCCTGTCTTGCTACCCTTGGGAGCTTTGTAACCTCCACTGTGTGAAGAAGCCAGGGCTAGCCTCCTGGAGGATAAGAGAGACCTCAGTTGACAGCCAGCACACACTGAGAGCCTTCCCACCTCCATACATGGAAGTTCATCCAGCCCCCATCAACACTCAGACTTGGGAGCAATAATTAAATGGTTCTTGCTTTCAGCCCCTATTTTTCAGAGTGGCTTGTTATGTAGTGAAAGCTAACATACAGTGTGCTATGGGCTGAATGTTTGTGTCCCCAAAACTCATATGTTGAAATCCTAACCCCCAAAGGTGATGGTAGGTATTAGTAGGTGTGGCCTTTGGGAGGGTCTTAAGTCATGAATGGGATTTGTGCCCGTATAAAAGAGGCTCCAGAAAGCTTCCTAGCCCCCTCCACCATGTGAGGACACAACAAGAACTCTGATACCTGGAAGAGGGTCCTCACCCCACCATGCTGGTACCTTGATTTTGGACTTTCAGCCTCCAGAACTGTGAGAAATACATTTTCGATGTTTATAAGCCACCCAGTCTGTGGTATTTTGTTACGGCAGCCCTAACAGTCTAAGGCACAGAGCATTTCTCTTTGAAAGCACTTTATACTTTCACTTTTAGGGGAGTGTCAGCTTCTCTCTTTCTGCAAAATTCTTTGAGGGCAAAAAGAGTTTTTTGCTCACTGTAGCAGATACACCTTACATTCCTCATCAGATTCTTTGGGCTAACCTGCCTTCCGGCCCCCAAATCACTTGCTTTGCTGCCACAGCCCCCAGACTCTGTATGGGTCCCTGTGGTGCTGATGCCTGAGACCAAGAGCTGCCAGCCGGACTTTCTCACTCCTTCCACCACTACTGGGCTCCAGTGAAATGCCGTGCTTGATTTGGCTTCCAGAGCAGTTGCTGAAGGAGCCGGATGATGCTCCCAGAAGTGCAGGGGTGTTGTCTCCCCGTGGAGCAAACTCATGCAACAGAGAGGGAGGCAGGAGGGAGGTGAGCAGATGAATTCCCCTTCTTTCCTCCGTCTGATGGGCTTACTGAGAATGGTTTCTCTGCAAAGCCTGTCCGAATAGGTCCCTTATCTTCCGGGCACCCAGCAGTGTCTCTTTCAAGGCTTGTCTTGAGCTGTGGCTCACGTGGTAATGTACTGTCTGGGATTGCATCCAGTGATCCCTGCCTCACACCCCTTTTCATCACTCTTCCCATCCTGGGATGTCACCTTCCAAATAAAGCATCAACATTCTATCTCAGGCTGTCTTTTAGCAAACACAGGCGGAGATCTTCATTTTGCACTCTTAGCATTGTGTTTAGGATATCCAAGCTCAGTATTCACTGCTGGAGTCCCTTGAAGGATTTTATCAGAAACATTGAAGTGTAGTCCAGATAATTAGACTCACAGAGTCATATCAGGGCTCTACCACAGTGGGAAAGCCTTCATTATGAGGCTGCTCCCTGTTGGCCATCTCGGGCCACGCATATGAATTAATTGTCGATTAAGTTATTTGCTTTTGTGTATGTGATTCACACATGGTTCCAAAATTCAAATAGTTAAGAAGGCAAAACAGGTGTCTCCCTCCCACTTTTCCTTGCCCCTCAATTCCGTGTCACAGAGGAGAACCCTTTTATCAAATTTCTTTTGTAGAAAAGAATGTATGTGTAGATACATCTTTTATTTTTTCATATTTATGATTCTTTACATAGTGTTCTGCACCTGGCTTTTTTCCCTTTACCACGTGTCCTGGAGATCATTCCAAATCATTTCATAAGAGCTGCCCCATCTTTTTTTTTTTTTTTTTTTTTTTTTTTGCTGTACGCGGGCCTCTCACTGTTGTGGCCTGTCCCGCTGCGGAGCACAGGCTCCGGATGCGCAGGCTCAGCGGCCATGGCCCACAGGCCCAGCCGCTCCGTGGCATGTGGGATCTTCCCGGACCAGGGCACAAACCTGCGTCCCCTGCATTGGCAGGCGGACTCTCAACCACTGCGCCACCAGGGAAGCCCTGCCCCATCTTTTTAAGGTGTGTACAGTGTGTGATGAGAGCAGAGTTTATCTAGAGTGATGGGTGTTTCAACTGTTTCCACTTTTGATATTGCAAACATGCTACAGTGTGTCACACATACATCTCTGAACAACTGCTAAGTTCTTAGGAGTGGGATTACTGAGGCAAAGGCGTTTGTGTGCTTTTTACATTTTGAAATTTTGAAACTGATATTTTCTTAATGTTTGTTTAAGTTCTTGGCTCCAAATGGCCATCAGGGTCTTATGCTAAGTGGACTCTACTGTGTCTAAGAAGGTGGAGGTTTAACCGGCATGTGGGGGGAGGTGTGAGGTGACTCGACAGACAGAAGAGATGGGGATGGGATTTGGAGGGGAAAAGGAGGAACTGATTGAAGCAAGGAGACAATTGGAGATGTGCCAAAAGCAGCACCCTTTCATCATTGCGGGGAAGCAAATTCTAGGAGGCATCCTGAGCACCGCAGTGATCAAAACGGCAGAGGAGACGAGGGACTAATTAGGAGAGTAAAGAGACAAAGACTCCCTCTCACATATGGGGTCGATCTTTAACTACTTTAAATAGGTTAAAGATTCATTACAAATTATAATTTTTCTTCCTGGACATCCTCTGATAGCAAGAGATGCTTTTTCCTTCCCCTCCAAATGGGACACAATCAGAGCAGTCACAGTGGCACATACGTTATGTCTTCCAAACATTAGGGGATTTCCTTCCTCCAAGTGGGGCATCACCAAGGCCCTTTTCCATACTTTTGGTTCTTCTTGCAGTTAGGGGCACACCGACTAACACACAGGCTTGGGGGTCTCTCACCCCAGCCGGGGCAGGAGGGCTGCAGGGGGAGATGGTCCCAGCGCCATAAAAGGCTGGTCTCCAGGGACAGGGTATTGAATAATAAAGGCTCATCTGTTCCCAGAGAGGCTCTAATCTCTATCCTTGCTGATCTCATTCTCACTCCTTTACACTTGATTCTGGGCTTCAAAGGTCTCGATTCTGGTTCTTTTGTCACTTCAATTGAAGCGTTTCTACAAAGGAGGGAAGATTTCTCTGCCTAAAGGAGGGCATAGAAATGTCCAGGCAGAGGCAATAAAAACACATTTTTGTGAATGTGAACTTCATACCATCAGATCCATCCCTTTGTTGTGTCTCTGTAGTTTTATCTGTCTAGAGGAAAGCATAGATAAGAGGGACCATTACCCAGAAATTACATATTTTAATTGATGAAAAAAGAGTAATGTAATTTAGGGCTCTATGATTCAGACTGAGTTGATCAAATGCCCTTTTTAAAAGACAAGACAGCATTTCTACTCATTTAGACACTTTCACATGTTGCCACAATGTGTCCTTGGATGTTTATCACGGCAAAATTTTCCCTTAAGTTCGGCATAGGAATAGAATTCAGGAGGCAGGAATCATGTACTGGGGTAATCCTGGACCATACTTGAAGCAAGCACTCTGAAATATATATTACAGTCACTACCTATTTGAACTTCCTGTCCAGAACAAGCGTAACTGTATGTAGTATGATGGCATCAAGCTGGAAGCGCCTACCATAATTTTGTGTTCTCTGTCTTCCAAATGGAATAAAAATAATTCTATCATATTTTGATATAGTCTGGTTAGAATAGTCAGAATTATAACCCAGGTTTTCCCATATTATAAATAATTATTTTGCATGGTTTGTCCTTCAAAATCTAAGTCATATTAAGGAGACTAAATGGCCTGGAGAGTTTGGATCCATCTAAGAGAAGGAATTAAAAGTATTTAATTTGCTTACTCACTGTTTAAATGAATGGTCAAAAGTTTTATGCTGAGGACATTTCTTCAAATAAACTCTTTAATGGAACCCAATGTGTATAAAACAAACGAAGGCTGGAGTCATGTCTGCTGCTTGCCCTCCCCTCTTTCCAAATCTAGATGCCATGGAACCCAGAACTGGACAGAGCTGACATAGGCTGGCTACCTCTGCATCATCAATCCCTGACACAGTATCTCGCACATAAGGGTGCCCAATAAATGCTTGTGAAATTACACAGAAACTAGTGCATATAGAAAGATGAATATAGGATGTTTTAGGTGGAAATGTTTACAGTTCATGTTTCTAAAAATTGGTCCAAATAAAGGCTATGTCTTTCAAGTGTGTGTTCCTTGGCAACATTTACAAGGGTTTGTGATACTTATTTTGGGAATGTCAAAAGTAAACTAATTATAAGGGTTGTGATCTGTGTCGAGGCAAATTTAGCTCAAAGTAGGATACCTGGTAAAAGTGCCATCTTCGCATACAAAGGTGCGTAGGTATGTGCATGCGTGTGTGTGTTCGTGTGTGTGTGGCGTGTGTGTGTGTGATTCCTTGGTCAAGGCTTATGGTAGAGTTGTGAACTGGCAGATTAAGGGAAAAATCTAGCTCAAAGACTGGCTCAGAGAGTGTTTTAAAAATAATTTTGAATTTGCTGCCAGGATTTTAAAAATTGTAAGATTTCACATATAAATCCAGATTTCTGGTTTCTCTTGGGAAGGTAGATCTAGTAACACAGTGAGCCCATCTTCCTCTTAACTAGTGGTTCTCAAAGTGTGGTCTTGAGCCAGCAGCATTAGTACTGCCTGGGAACTTGTTAGACAGTCTGGGGCTGGGCCCAGCAACCTGCATTCTAACAAGCCCTCACGTGATGCTGATGCCTGCTTACCTTTGAGAATCACTGCTCTTGACTATAATCAAGTAGAGTTGGGTGGTGTGTGTGCTTAACACCTGGGCTGTTCCTCTCATTCATCTGGCCCTAAGGAACCTTTGATGGTTTTTACTCTGTGCATGGATAAGATCACTTAGTAGGAACACATAAGATTTTCAGACCTCCATTTATGAATCTGAGGCCCAAAGATCTGAGGTCATGCAGAGACCTTTAGGAACCCAGAACCATCCCATAGCATCTCAGATCTGACCTCCCATCTTTTTCTAGCTGCTGTCCATGTGGCCCTATGAGGAAACTCAATTAACGCAAAGAGATAAGAGCCTATTAAAGTCCTGGGAAGCAGAGAGCCCTGGTCGGGGTCCCTAATGCATACAAGTAAAATGGTCAGATAAAGCTTTATTTAATTATATTGCAGGCGGGAAGAAGTCACAAGGAATCTTGGTGTATTTAAGTGTGTGTTTTGTAATGAACTTTTCAGAATGTCTGTATGGTTTCTGCCAGTTTGTCAGACAGCCATCAATTACTGTCTCACCCTAAATATAAACAAGCCACCATCAGCAAACATCTACCAAAGCCGACTCTCTCTACATGCGTCAGCATCCTATGTGATTGCCAAGCCTGAACCCACGCAGAGGTGCCCTCAAGTCAGCCCTCTGTTTACTCCCCTGTTAGATGCAGATGGGTATGACTCTTAGATCAACCTAAGGTTCTTTTATTTTATCTAAAAATAATTTTTTTAGCTCTTTCAGACCCTAAAGATCATGTTTAGCTTCCTGAAATAAACATTTATGAAATAATATTAATCAGTGCTCACCGAACACCCACGTCTGCTTTATTTCCCAGCCCCGAGGCAGATAGGTGAGATTATATGGCTAATTCTTACCAACAGAATGTAAATAGGAGTGTCATTTCAATTCTGGTCTGAGGCAGTTACAAGAAGGTACATGTTCTCTGTGCTTTCACCTTTCCTGCTTTGGCAATTTTAGAGAACCCATGCTGGAGATGATGGAACAGCAAGGGGGAAGCAGCTTGGGTTCTTGATTTGCCATCTGAAAGACCACTGTGCAGAACTCGCTGACACACTTCTGAGTCTGGCATGAACGAGAATTAAGCCTTTGTTGTGTTACACTTTGCTCTGCATTGTTCTGCTACAAATAGTCTGTCCTCCCCTGACTAACACAAACTGGCCTAACTGAGAAGCTGGCTGGGGTGAGGCACGTGCTAAGACTTCGGAGGAAGCCATAGGGAAGAGGCAGCGGCTTGGAGTTTACACGTGTGCAGAGCTGGCCCTCGAAGGGAGTGGTCAGCAGCCCATCTGACAGTGTCTAGAGAAGGAGGCTTGCTCTAGACAGGAGTCAGTGTCCAAGAAGATTTGATCTCATGAGCAAGACACAGAAGCAGGATTTTCTGGGCAGTGATAACACTTGAGATTGTATGAGAGGCATCATGGCGATTCAGGATAATTTTGTGATTTGGAGCAGGACCCCAGCTAGTTGCTGAGAGGACAGGACATGAAGCCAAGTCCTTGGAGCCTGAAGGCTAGGTTGAGTGACCAGGGTCCCAAGGAGGATTGAGGCTAATTGCAGAGTTCATGACCCAGAAGAAATAGCTGGGGTGGAGGAGGTTATACTCAGTAACTAGAGAAGATTCCCAGTTTGAGATTTGGATGACCAGTTAGATGGAAGTACCATTCCCTGAGATAGGGGGACATGGGATGAGTGGTTAAGATTTGTGAGCACTGAGTTTTGAATATATGTGGATATCCAAATGTCAGCAGTGGTGCCCACAAGTAGCTTGGAGTGGCTCATAGCCTTCTCCTAACTTCCATTAGCTTTCTACTTGGCTACCCCAACTACTTTTTCTTTTTTAATAAATTTATTTATTTATTTAGGCTGTGTTGGGTCTTCGTTGCTGCGCGCGGGCTTTCTCTAATTGTGGCGAGCAGGGGCTACTCTTCGTTGTGGTGTGCGGGCTTCTCATTGCGGTGGCTTCTCTTGTTGTGGAGCACAGGCTCTAGGCGCACAGGCTTCAGTAGTTGTGGCATGTGGGCTCAGTAGTTGTGGTGCACGGGCTTAGTTGCTCTGTGGCATGCAGGATCTTCCCAGACCGGTGCTCAAACTCATGTCCCCTGCATCGGCAGGCGGATTCTTAACCACTGTGCCACCAGGGAAGCCCTACCTCAACTCTTAATACATACACAGTTGTAGTCAAAACAATGCTGTGCAAAGGCAGTTTTTATACTACCCAGTCCTTCCCTTCACACTAGAGTGCTGTTTCTAAAGCTCTCCTAAAGAGAAGTCTGGGGACCTCCACTCTCAAGTTGAGATGTCCAGTGAGCAGTTGTGTATATGGGTCTGGAGGTCAGAAGCAGGACTGGGGATGGAAATTAAAAACTTAGCAGTCATTAGCATAACAGTGGAATTGTAACTCTTGGAAGAGAAGGGAATTGCCCCCCCCCACAAAGTGTATCTAATGAGAAGAGGACCTAATACAGTAAACAGAGCAGCCTAGACTTCTGAGAACCAGGCTGAGAAAGAAGGTGATTAAAGGAAAAGAGATGAGAATGGTGTCTAAGAAAATCGAGGAAGGAAAGGTTTCATTGAGGAGAGCTAGATCATCAAAATTATGGGGAAAGTAAGGACAAAAAGGCTGACTTTGGATTTTCCCACTAAAGGATCATTGTCAGGATTGATGGGTATGGAAGGCAGATGGAGGAATGAATGGGAGGTAAGAAAATGGAGGTCATGGGTGGAGACAATGTCTTCAAGAAGACAGGCTCTCAGGGGATAGCTGTCAATAAGCAGAGGGGACTTCGGGTTTGCTACCCTGCCCAAAAGAGCCACAAAGCCCCTTCTGATGCATGAGTCAGATCATGTCACTTCTCTCCTGGAACGCTGCTGGGGTCCTCACTCCTCTCCGCCTCAAAGCCAAAGTCCTCAGAGGAGGTGATGGGGTCTGACGTAATCTGTTTCCCATCGGCTTCAGGCACTGTGACTTTTCCCCTTCCTAACTCACTCCAGCCACACCGCTTTTCCTGTTGATATGCCAGGCCTGCTCTTGCCTCAGCCAACAACCTGGAACATTCTTCCCCCAGACATCCTCCCAGTCACTCGTCTCCTTCAAGTCTTGTTTTCCCAGTGAATAGAATCCTGACTTATCTTTGAAAATGGCCACTTGCTCAACCTCTACACTCCTGTTTCCTTCTTCCTCTTTTTTTTTAAAATGTAGTTGATTTACAATGTTGTGTTAGTTTAGGGTGTATACAAAGTGATTCAGATATATTTCTTTTCCCTTATTATAAGATATTGAATATAATTCCCTGTGCTATACAGTAGGACCTTGTTGTTTATCTATTTTAGTGTGTATCTGCTAATCCTGAGCTCCTAATTTATCCCTCCCTCCCCTCCCACTTTCCCCTTTGGTAACCATAAGTTTGTTTCTATGTCTGTGAGTCTGTTTCTGTTTTGTAAATAAGTTCTTTTACTTTTTTAGATTCTACATATATGTGATATCATATGATATTTGTCTTTCTCTGTCTGACTTACTTCACTTGGTATGATAATCTCTAGGCCCATCCATGTTGCTGCCAATGGCATTATTTTGTTCTTTTTTTATGGCTGAGTAGTATTCCATTTTAAGAATGTACCACATCTTCTTTACCCATTCCTCTGTTGATGGACATTTAGGTTGCCTCCATGTCTTGGTTATTGTGAATAGTGCCACTATGAACATTGGGGGTGCATGTATCTTTTTTAATTAGAATTTTTGTCTTTTCTGGGTATATGCCCAGGAGTGGGAATGCTGGATCATATGGTAATCCTGCTTCCTTCTTACTCTGCCGGGCATCACATTTACCATTTAATACATTGTGTTTATTGCTCATTGTCTGTCTTCTCTTGCTAGAATATAACCTCTTCTGAAGCAGGGATCCTTGACCATTTTATTCCTTTGATATATGCCATATAATATAACCACTCACATCTCTCTGAAACAATGCCTGGCACAGAGAAGACCTGCAATGAATGGTGTTGAAGAAATGAAGGCAATTTTTAAAAATGGAGAGACTCTGTCATATATATGTGATAAGCTGTAGAGGAGCCACTGGATGGAAGGAGGTGGCCATGGGGATAGAACACTGGAGCAGAAGAAAGTCAGTGATATCCGTGGTGTGGAGGACAGAGCTTCAAGGCTAATGTCTTAGGTCAGCATGGTCTTAGTTGATTAGCACGTGCTACCACTGAGTTCCAGACTGTAGGTTCAATTCCCACTTGGGGCCACTTAACATTGTCTCATCTGGATCCTGGGCTGCAGTGGCATCTCACAAGGCATGGAGTTGGTCACAAGGGATGGACAGATCAGGCTGGAGCCTTGTGTATTGGGGAGCCTTTCCAGGAAAGTGGTGGCCAGTGTTTCAGAAGAAAGGCATATTCTCAGGTTTTCTCTTCTCTCACTTTTCACTTAACAGGTGTCCTCCTAGGAACTGCCCTTAAGCACAGAAGAGGTAGAGAGGAAGGCTTGCCAAGGGAGGGTGATCGCTCCACTGCCTGCCTCTTGCAGGCTGACTAGGCAGCTGAGTGACAAGAGAGGGGAGCTCTTTGCCCGTAGAGGTCGCAAAGCAGGGATCAGATTCCTTCTGTGGGAGCTTCCCCTCCCCCGACCCCCACGTACTCTGTTGACTCAGACAGGCATGGAGCAACCGATAGGCTCCACAAAGATAACCTAATAACAGCTTGGCCAGAGCACCGCATCCTTCCCCAGCTCCGCAAAGAGCCTTGGATGGTGAAGCAACCACTTGCCACCCAAACGGCAGTTATCGCCACCCTGCCACCCAGAATCACCGACACGCTCGCTGCCTTCTAGGTTGGTTGATAGGCCTTTTATTTAGCATTGTGTTAATTTGCTAAACGCTGTTTTGGTCTGTGTGACTGGAGAACGTAAAAATGCAGTAGGTGGTTTATAGGAGATGAGCTGCTGGAGAATGCCCAGAGCTCCGAGCCGCGTACACACAATACCTACCCTCCGCAGGGCGGGATTTTCCCTTGGGCTGCGGGGAGCAAGCTCAGAGAGGTCCCCCACCCCTCTCCGTCCTATTTACGGCTCTCTTTGACCCGCTCCTCCCTCCCCTCGGAGCTGTGTGGTGGGCGTACAACAGTTACAAGGAGGTGGCACAGCTGTTTGCTTTGACTGCCTCTGTACCTCGGGGATCCCAGCCATGCAGTTATCATTGCAGGATGAAAATGGCATTTATGCTTTAATAAACTCACCCTATTTCTTTGTTAGAGGGAAAAAAAGGGGGGGGAGTCCCACCCACCACGTTGCCAGCTACATGTCACTGCTCAGAGCACACCACAGTGGCTAATGTTTTCCAAATTCTCCCTTGCGTTGGAAATGGAAACCATTAGAAAAATATTGGGATGGTGTGAAGATTTCCCAAACACCTGCCTCTCACCTCTTATGCACATATGCCCGGTTTTTGCAATGCCTGTAGCACTTTTTTTTTTTTTTTTTTTTTTTTTTTTTTTTTTTTTTGCCGTTTGGTGCATTTTCATTTACAAGCACATGTATATTTTATAAGTGTATGTGTACATACTTCTTGGTGATTTACTTGTAAATTTCCTAAGTGGGGAAGCCACACAAAGGTCGCCAAGCTGTGGACAGAATTAAATAGCATTTCCTAATAGGAAATAATAAAGCAAGCGTCAGAAATATATAGGCAAGGGGAGAAAATGCATTTTCAACCTGAATGTTATTGAGTGTTTATAATCAAGGAGCTGATCCTGTAGGGGAGGGGGTCAGTCCTCCTCTTTGCTGTCAAATAAATCGTTGCAAGCTCACAAAGTTATCGCTCCAAGGGGCTAAATCTTTCAGGCTTTGCTCTTTTTTGTCCTGCAAAAACAACACATATCCTTTCTGGCACACCTGTTTCTCCCTCCTCCTTGCCTAGTAGTAGCTAGCAAAACATATTTCATGGGCTACCTTGGATGGCACATTTTGCTGATTTGACTTGAAGTATCTATAACTATGATGGAATTCTTTGCCTGACTCAGAAATCAGCTGCCTTCCAATCCGCCACCTAGGGGACCCCTGTAAATCAAAAGGAATGAATGGCAACATTGACTTCCTGCTTTTGTTGTCATTATATTATTTTTATTAACTAGCCTGTTATTATTTTAACATTGTGAAGCAGCAAATAACTCAATCCAGGATAATGAAATCCACAGCGGAACCCTTAGATCTTACATCCCTAGACAATGCAGTGTGACGATTGAAACCTGATAGCCTAGAGTCATCTTAATGATTGTGATGTGCCCTGTTTACTTAATACTTTTGTCTTTTGATTTTAAGATGTTTGAAAACAGTGACTGAGGTATTTTGGATGTTTCATATTTTTTCTCAAAGCTTATGTTTTGCTATATAAGCAGGAAATATCTCATTATTTCACTTATTAAGTATTTTTATTGAATACCTTGTATGTTCTCAGTACTATTCTAGGTGCTGAGGATAATAGAGCAAACAAGAATGATACCATACTGTCATGGAGCTTATATTATTGCAGGGGCGTCAGACAGTAAAAGAGTAAATCAATAAACAAAATAATTTCATGCTTCCTGGCCTCTGAAAAAAATCAGACAGGGTTAGATGCTGGTGGCTGAGTGGTTTGCTACCTTAGGCTGAGTGGTCATGGAAGCCTTCTCTGAGGAGGTGACATTAGGTTTGAGAACAGTATGGAGGTTCCTTAAAAAACTAAAAATTGAGTTACCATATTATCCTGCAATCCCACTCCTGGGCATATATCTGTAGAAAAACATGGTCTGAAAGGGTACGTGCACCCCAATGTTCACAGTAGCACTGCTCACAATAGTAAAGACATGGAAGCAACATAAGTATCCATCAACAGATGAATGGATAAAGAAGTTGTGGTACCTATATACAATGGAATATTAGCCATAAAAAAGAATGAAATAATGCGATTTACAGCAGCATGGATGGACCTTCATACTAAGTGAAGTCAGACTGAGAAAGACAAATATCATATGATATTGCTTATGTATGGAATCTAAAAAAATAGTACAAATGAACTTATGGACAAAACAGAAAGAGACTCACAGACACAGTAAACAAACTTATGGTTACCAAAGGGAAAAGGGGGGGAGGGATAAATTAGGAGTTTAAGATTGGCAGATAGACACTACTATATAAAATAGATAACCAACAGGGACCTACTGTATAGCACAGGGAATTATACTCAAGATCTTGTAATAACCTATACGGGAAAAGACTCTGACAAAGAATAAATGTATATGTGTATAAGTGAATCACTGTGCTGTACACCTGAAACTAGCAAGACATTGTTAATCAACTACACTTCAAGAAAAAATAAGTAAGTAAGTAAGTAAATAAATAAATGAAAAGAAGGAATGGTGAATAAAGATTTGGGAAAGGAATTTTCCAGGTACAGTACTACTGTAACAGCCTAAGGCAGGGATGAACTTATCAAGTCTGAGAAGAGCCAGACTGAGCTGGGGTGACAAGGGTGTGAGAAGGCAGAGAACACCACAGACTGGGTGGCTAATAAGAACCAGAAATTTATTCCTCACAGTTCTGGAGGCTGGGAAGTCTGAGGTCAAGGCACCGGCAGATTTGGTGTCTGGTGAGAACACGCTTCCTGGTTCATGGACGGCCGTGGGGCAGAAGGGGTGAGGGAGCTCTGGGGTCCCTTGTATAAGGGCTTTAATCTCACTCACTCCACCTACATGACCTAATCACCTCTCAAAGGCCCCACTTCCCAATGACATTACATTGGGTGTTAGGTTTCAACATATGAATTTGGGGGGCACACAGACATTCATTCTAGAGCACTCAGGGAAATAAATGCAACAGGAAGCCATGGGTGGGAGGCAGTGGGGTGTAGACAGGGGGAAGATGCTGCAGATCCTCTGCTTCTGGAGGAACTGGAAGGCTGTGGCTCAGGAGGGTCCACTCCTTTGAGTCCAAAGGGACTGAGTGTGGGCAGGGGTACTTCCTTAAAGGAAATCCAAAATGTCATGAACAGAAGGATGGGGAATGGATGGGAGGCAGCCAAAATCAAAGATGTTACACTGCCAGAATCTCTTCTGCAGACAAATTTTGCAGGATTTTGTACAAGGGGCAAAAATAGTCGTAAAAAAAATAGTCATAAAAAAATAGTCATAAAAACATCAGAACATCTGTATCTATGTATCTAAGTATGTGTGTATGTATGTATGTATGTATGTACCTATCTACCTATCTATTTACCATCTATCCATCCTTTCCACATGTAAAGGGTCAGAAAAAGGATGACCCCAGAGGGCATTTACTCTCTAGAATTTTTGGAGAATGTGAGGAGAAGGCAATAGCTTTTGCCCAGCAAGGATATATTTACACCCAACTTTTAGAGACTTCATCAGTAATAATGAAGATATCCTTCATTTATCCAGTTAGGTTGGGTTTCCTCCAAAGTGGATGTAGAGACAAAGATTTGAGTATCAGTTGTTTATTGAGAGGTAATCCCAGGAACCAGAGAGGGACGAGGGAGTCAGGGGAACAAGGAGAGCCGGTACTGTAAATGGCGTATTAATGAGGGGTCACCACTGTAGACAACTAGGGACCCTCTGTGCAGGATCTGCTTTGGAACTGTGTCACCAAGAGGAAGGTGGCTGGGATATTTATCCACCAACTTCCATTCATCATCATTTGAAGGTCTATCCTGGGGTATTAACTCCCTGTTTTCTCCAGTCTGCTCAACAATACAGGGTCCAGAGAGCATTTTCAAGAGGAAAGCAGCAGGAAGCTGTTGACATTTATAGGTACTGCTGGTGACATCGGGGGAGGGGTCCAGCATATGGACAGGACACCTATATGGAAATTTAAGGAAACCTCAGGTGTAAATGATGCTGGTGATATCCTGTTGTAGGTTCCCATTTCATGACCCCATGGAAAATCCTGCTCATTTAGGGCAGCCTCACCACAGACCCTGTGATGCTCCTTAATCTGAGGTTGTTTTTAAAACCTCGTGCAGCAGCTTTCATAGTAACTGTGTCCATAGTTGCAGAGCCTCTGCATTTGAGGGTCCCTTTACCTTGTAGGTCCCTCTGTGATACCTGCCTTCCTACTCCCCTCCCATGTCTAAAGATGGTGGTCATTTCTTCAGGCTGAAACTTTGAATATGGAATTGGCTTCCTGGGACATCAGGGAATTTCTGAGAGTGGGAGAGTGTAGCGGAGGCCTTAGGGCCCTACCAGAACGCCCCTCAGGATGCAGGCACTCATCCCGCAGCTGCTGGGGGATGTGGCTGCTGGTAGCTCACAGTTAAGACGTTATTCAGGAATTGCTGTCACCAAAGAGAGCACCCTCCCATCAGGTTACATCCCCTCCCAGGGGCAGCCTAAATCCAGTGACTGGTTGATGCAAGGGTACAAAGGCCAGGTCCCATTTCTTCAATTCAGGGGCAACCCTGGAAGAACCAGCCTAGCTCTGGGGCCCGCTGAGGGGTAGGCTGAGGCCTCTGCTGCAATTGCATCCAAGTCTGACCTCCCCCTCTTTCCAATTCTGCTTCCTTCACTCCGCCATAGATGTTGACTCCCCACCAAAACACACCTGAATACATCTCCTGCACTTAAATCTCTGCATTAGAGTCTGTTTCCTGAGGAATATGACTTAAGGGTCTAATGAGGGGCAACTGTGGATACCTTCTTATCTGGTCCTCATATTCCCCAATAACAGCTGACAGAGTCTAAAAGGGGGCCCATTGAGATTCCTGGAAACAGGAAGGTCCTTGAGACTACTGGTTGTTTGGGGAGGTCCAAGAGTGAGCACTTTCATTGCAGAGCCCTTGATATCATTCCTGTAGTGGAAAAGAGCCCTCCAGATACCCAAGGAGTCATAGTAAACAGATGGCACCCCACGGCTCCCGAAGCTAGCCGAGTTCAGAACAGTCTGTCAAGTGGTGAAATGTTTCCCTGAGATTTTTATGACTGTAGAATGTTTGAAGGCCAACATATATCAAGAAATGTAGACAAGGAAGGACAGCCTCCAAAAGGGGGAAGGAAATAAGAAGCCTTTAAGTCTTGGATTTAATATTCTTGGAAACAGAAATGAATGATTTAAAGCTCATTTGTTTATGTTTGTTTACCATTTGGTGCCTAGTGTTCCTGGGGTAGAATTTGCTTCACAATTTTAGGATTCTATTTTACATACCAATAACACCTTACACCTTCTGTATTTAGTGCATTTCATCCAGAGACCATAAGACTATCCATCTACAGAGGCACACTCTCAAACTCATGTTTGTGTACACAGTGAAGCTAATATTATACACAGGGAGGGAGAGATATGAAGAGACCGACATTAATAAATTCTTTGTTATTGAAATAAGCTTTTGGAGAATGAAAAGCATAGTGCAAGAATTTCTATAAACTTTTAGAGTCTGCTTGCCCAAATGACTGAGCAAACCACAATATGAGTTTTCATTTTTCTCTTGTTTCCTACCAAACTCAACCCTGCGTTGGTGGACATTGAAAATCAAGCAGTAGGAATTATACCCTATGTTCAATATTTAAATTTTATATCTGCAGAACATTGATGACTGATTTAACTATCAAATTATAATGTTAAGGAAATTTATGGGAAAATGATTTTCTAGGTGTTCTAAAAACATAGTACTGTAGGTTGACAATAGCATAATAAGTTTAAAAGGACATCAGTGCTGGCCTAGACACCGAATTTTAGACTCATGTGAATTGACACTAACTATGTAAGAAAACATTTTATTATATTCAACTTCAAGACACCAAGATCAGGAGCTAGGTTTTATAATAACAGCAGCTCATTTCAAATTATTTTACTTTATGAAGCTTTGCAATGATGTGACCATTTCTGAATCTAATGGATTCTTTCTACCCCAAATATTGAATTTGGTGAAAAGAGGCTTCAGACATCAAGAATTTAATGAGGATTAATGAGGAGTATTAATGAGGATGCACATTGCAATGTTGCATATAATATTGAAATATGGGGAAAACTTAAATGTCCATCAAAAGGGGAATTTATATAAATTATGGTCATATAAATTATAAATTATGGTTATATAAATTATGGTATATTTATGCAATGCATTCTTGAATAAATATACATCTATTGGCCATAGAAACATGGCCATGTCATATTACTGACTGATAAAAGCAGATTGTAAAGTAGCATAAATAGTATAATCAATTTATATATAATTGTATGTAGATGGATAGATAACAGCAAGCACAGAAATATTATATATACTACTACATAATAGTGAGTGGTTCACCAAGTGTTAATTGTGATTATCTCTACCTAAAGAGTAGAATTTCAAGGGACATTTATTCTTTGTAATTTTTTTACAATAACTATACACTAATTTTACAAAAAGAAATTAAAACTGTATAGCATCTGTCACCATATGATCCAGCAATCCCACTCCTGGGCATATATCTGAAAAGGATGAAAACTTTAATTCAAAAAGATACATGCACCCCAAAGTTCATAGCAGCATTATTAACAGTAGCCAAGGGGAGGGATAAATCAGGAGCTTGGGATGAATACACTCACACTATTATATATAAGATAGATAACCAGCAAGGACCTACAGTATAGCACAGGGAACTCTACCCAATAAACTGATATGATATGTGATAACCTATACGATTAAAGAATCAAAAAAGGAATGAATATATGTATATGTATACACTTTGAATCACTGAATCATTTTGCTGTACACCTGAAACTAACACAACATTGTAAATCAACTATACTCCAATAAAATTAAAACATTAAAAACAAAATAGCCAAGATATGGGAACAACCTAAATGTCCATCAACAGGTGAAAGGAGATGTGGTGTGTGTGTGTGTGTGTGTGTGTGTGTGTGTATACACACACACACACACACACACACACAATGGAATACTCCTTAGCCATAAAAAACAATGAAGTTCTGCCATTTGCATCAATGTGGATGGTCCTAGAGAGTATTATGCTTAGTGAGTTTGAGTCACTAAGCATTTTTATCTTTGAGTGGAGAAATAGAAAAGTATGAAATAATTTACCTTAGGGCTGTTGTGTAGAATGTAGACTGGTTCTCCTTTTAGTGTTGCAACTTTAACAAAGGTCACAGCAGCATCAACACCACATCCAATATTCACTGAGCACATACTATGTGCTAAATCCTGTTCAAGGGATTTATGTGTAATTTTTATCCAAATGATGTTTGTACATAGTATAATAAATTGAAAGAATGGGAAAAAGAAGAGAAAAAATAAGAAAAATGGTACTACAAAGCTTATAATGAAATACTATTTTCTTGTTCCACCCTCTCCCCCATCTTTGAAGTCCCCCTCCCCAGAGACAACCATTTTCAACTATTTTAGTTGTTTCTTCTGCTATTTACCTCCATATTTTAAAACAAGCTTACATTTCTATATCTCAGATTTTCCATTTTAAATATTATTTGCTGACCTCTTACCTTGGAAGATGAGGATTCAGCTTTCATCTTTCCCAACTCCCACTCATTTAATTATAGTTATGTCAAAGCTTTTGAAAAATTCAATTTCAGCATTTGCTTTATTATGACCTTATAAATATTACAGATGACATTTTTATGGCACCTTTGATTTTTCTTGGAGTTAATAATTTCTTCACATTTTAAAAAACTTAGCTTTCTAAAGAACTATCACTAATTCTTTCTTCAAGCTCTAAAAGCTGTAACACTCCTTCCAGTTCAATGAAACAGGTATGAGTTACTCTTATTTTTTGTTCCTCTGGAGACTAGAGCCCTCAGTCCTCCTGTTCCATGTATGGATGAGTCACTGCATAGCTGTCATTGGAGCCCTCATTTCACCATCACCTTTGGAATTGCTCATTTCTTGGTCCCCACGTTTTCTTTTTTTGGTTTTATTTCCTTGTTTTGTTGGGTGACATACTAATGTGCTTCCTGAGAAAGGATGCATGAGAGGTAAAGTTTTTGAGACCTTGTGTATCTTAAGATGTCTTTATCCTATCTCATATTTCACTGGTAGTTTGGCTGGGTATAGAATTCTAGTATGAGACTCATTTTCCCTCGAGGTTTTGACATCATTGCTTTATTTTCTTCTAGCTTTTGGTGGTGCCATTAAGAAATCCAATGTCACTATTGTTGCCAGTCCCTTGAATAGGATCATTTTATTTCCCTTCAGAAAGTTTTTAGGACCTCTTTTTATGTGCTATCTTGAAATTTCAGTGTGGTCTGACTTCTTAGTCTGTTTGGGCTGCTGTAACAAGATATTGTACATTGGTTAGTTTATAAACAACAGAAATTTATTTCTCACAGTTCTGGAAGTTAAGTCCATGATCAAGTCTCCAGCAGATTCTGTGTCTGGTGAGAGTCCACTTTATGATTCATAGACAGAGAGCTGCCTTCTTACTGTGTTCTCACAGGTGGAAGGGTGAGGGTGCTCTCTGGGGTCCCATTCATAAGAGCACTAATCCCATGCCTGAGGAGGCCATCCTCATGACCTCATCACTTCCCAAATGCCCTATATACAAATACACTGGGGAAATAGGTTCCAACAAATGAATTTTAGGACAGTAATAGTCCATAGCACTAAATAATTTTTTTTTACATTTACTGTGCTGGATACTCTATAGTCCCTTTCAATCTGGAAATTCATATCTTGCTATTCTGAAAAATTTGTCCAATGGTTTCTTTTTTGTTTGTTTTTGGTTAATGTGTTTATTATTTTAGGTAAAATCTGAAACATTAAGCAGGTTGTATATCAACTAAAGAAATAGCATTAGCAACTACTATCACCAGTGAGGTAAGAAACATACTTTAGAATACTTTCATGCTCAACATATCAGTGATACCAAATTACAAGAGTAAAAAAGATTCAAATTCTTGCCACAGAGTCCAGTGGTTTCTTTAATAATTTCTTCCCATCTCTCTTCTCTGTTCTCATTTTCTGAAATTATTGGATGTTGAACTTCCTGGATTTCTTACATCTTTTTTCCTATTTTTGACCTCTTTATATATTTTTCTCCTTCCTAAAATATTGCCTCAACTCTATATTTCAACCTTTTCAGCACTTTTTTTCAGTTTCTACTATTATATTTTTGATTCCCAAATATCCTTGTGTGGGCTCTGGAATCAAACTACCTATGTTCATAACCCAGCTCTGCTGTATGATCTTGGTCAAATTATTCAACCGCTCTGTGCCTGTTTTCTCATCTGTAAAATAAGGATAACAGAACCTATCTCATAAGGTTGTTACAATGATTACATGGTTTAATATTTGTACAGCACTTAGTGTTTTGTATTGCCTGGCATATACTGAGTTCTGTGTAACTATCAGATAAATGCAATGAATAAATAGCACCCTGCCCTTATTTCATGGCTGTTAATACCTCCACTTATTTTTCTGGAAACAGTATTGCCTTCTGCATTGTGTGTGTTTCTTCGTTATTTGTTTGTTTCCATCTTTCTCCTTCATGTTAGAAGCACTTCTCAAATGTCTTCTGTTGTTTGTTTGTTTCCATTTTTGTCCTTCATATTAGAAGCACTTCTCAAATGTTTGGTGATTTTTGCGTGTAGATTTACATTTAAGATGAAGACTATATAAAGCCAGTTTGAAGCTCTGTATGTATTTGTTTTCTATTGTTACCCTAACAAATTACCACAAAGGCATAAGACAACACAAAGATGTTACCTTACAACTCTGCAGGTAGAAGTCCAACATGGGTCTCACTGGGCTATAGTCATTGTGTTGACAGGGCTGCCTTCCCCTCTGGAAGCTCTAGAGGAGAATCTGTTTTTTCGGCTTTTCCAGTTTCTAGAGGCTGCCCGCATTCTCTAGGTCATGACCCCTCCTCCATCTTCAAAGCCAACAATCGCAGGTTGAGCCCTTGATATCCCTCACCTGCTTTCATAGTCACATTTCCCTCTGACTTTCCTTTTCGCCTCTGTTCTCTTCTTTTAAGGATCCTTGTAATGACATTGGGCCCACATGGATAGTCCAGAATAATCTCTCTATTTTAGGGTTGGCTAGTTAGCAACTTCAATTTCTCTTTATCATGTAACTTGACATAGTCAGGTTCCAAGGACTAGGTCGTGGAGAGGTAGACTTTATCCTAAACTCTAGTCTCCAGTACCAGGACTCTCCTCTTCCCTCTGTTTGCCTAGTGATCCCAAGTCAGAGCCACTTAAGAGACTGAAACTCCAATCTCTTTCTGAGGTCAGAGAGGGACAGTTAGTTGTCTGGCTAAATGGAGTATGGGAGGAATGCTAGAGATCTGATTCCTCCTTATGCAAATTTTTTTTTCTCTTTTTTAAAACTTACTTTTGACATAATTTCAGACATATTGTGAAAGCTGCATTCAGTAATAGAGTTTCCTTATTCTCTTCACCCAAATTCCCCAGAATCACCCAGAATGATAAACAGTTGCTTTATCATTCTCGCTCTAAGTGTAAAAGCAAACTAGATCCTGTTTTATTGACAGATGCATTAGTTTCCTATTGCTATTCCTATTACCACAAACAATGGCTTAAACAACACAAATTTATCCTGTTATAGTTATGAAGTTCAGAGTTTTGAAATTGGCCTTATTGGGACAAAATGAGGGTATTGCAGGACTACCTTCTGAAGCTACTAGTACTTTCTGGAGGTACTACCTTCCATTTCCTTGCCTTTTCCAGCTTCTGGAGGCTGCCCACATCCTTTGGCTTGTGGCCCCATTCATCCATCTTCACAGCCAAAAAACTAGCATCTCCAAGTCTCTGTCTGACTCTGATCCCTATTTTGCCTCCTTCCTCCACTTTCAGAGATGATTTATATAACATTGAGCCCACCTGGATAATCCAGGATAAACTTCTTAAAGTCAGTTGAGTAACAGTCTCAATTCCATCTGCAACCTTATATTATCCTTTGCCATGTTATGATAACATATACAGAGGCTGGAGGATTAGGACATAGACATCTTTGGGGGACCATTATTCTGCCCTCCACAACATGTATCCGTCATTCTTTAAGCAAGTCAGCATTTTCTGGAATAACA
>NW_006798629.1:4223121-4227462 GCF_000442215.2 Lipotes vexillifer | reverse complement strand
TACTGCAGTGTCATTTTGTACGTTCCCTACCCCTGTCCTGGAGATATCCATCTGTTATCTCATTTAATCTTTACAACAACAATGATGATAGATGCTATTATTACTCTTGTTTGATAATGAGTTACTATGAAATATAGAGAGGTTAATCAAGCAGCTCATGGTCACACAGCTGGAAAGACGCTGATATCAAGAAAGGGGCTGGGATCCACAGGTATCTTACTTCATGCCTGTGTTCCCAACCCCTAGATTGCTCTGTGTAGGATGGAAACCCTCCCTTCCAAAGGTAAAACGCATTTCAAGCTATTGGTCTAGGGAAATAGAATCTACACTTACTACTACTGTTGAGTAGTATATATAAATATTGTTCAGTATGTACTTGAGTTTGGGAATTCCAAGTATGAATGGTAATTCACACATTCATATGAATAAGTAAAGCATACATAGTAAGTACTTAACAATTATTTCTTGACTGATTGAACAGTGAACTCTAATAATATTCTTTCATTGTCCTTGAGTAAATGGAAATCTATGTGCTGAGTTGTTTGAGATAAATAGTTTTGTATCAATCAAATGTATATACTTTTACAATATAGTTTTAATAACTGAGATTTTAGAACTGAGTTAGGTTCAAAACATGAACATTAAGCAACTTGTTCGTTCAGATTCTTGATCTGAAGTTAGTGATTAAGAATTAAGTTGGGGGGGCTTCCCTGGTGGCGCAGTGGTTGAGAGTCCGCCTGCCGATGCAGGGGACACGGGTTCGGGCCCTGGTCTGGGAAGATCCCACATGCCGCAGAGCAACTAGGCCCGTGAGCCACAACTACTGAGCCGGTGCGTCTGGAGCCTGTGCTCCGCAACAAGAGAGGCCGCGACAGTGAGAGGCCCGCGCACCGCGATGAAGAGTGGCCCCCACTTGCCACAACTAGAGAAAGCCCTCGCACAGAAATGAAGACCCAACACAGCAAAAATAAATTAATTAATTAATAAACTCCTACCCCAACATCTTCTTAAAAAAAAAAAAAAAAAAAAAGAATTAAGTTGGATATTTCCTCCACAACTTAATTAGTGATGTTATTTTGGCAGAACATTTATTTATGTGTGTGTGTGTGCGCACACAAACAGATTTGTGTGAATTAACAATACGGGCCAGACATGATCGAGCTCGGTATAACAGGAAACTGTTGGGATATTAACCACTCACCCCAACCAGTATTTATAGTAGAAATAAGCCTTTTCCATAAAGCTACTCCAACAGGACTTGTAACTATTATGGCAATAGCAGGTGTCACCACAGTAAAGAAGCCAGCCTCCCCATAAACAAATATTAAATTAAAATAATCAATCAATCTGTAGTCTCAGTTCTGGCCCAGCATCATTTCTTCCATTTCATTTCATTCCAATAATGGCAAACTCTGGGTTTATAAGTACCTTGTTAACAGGTTAAAGACCTTTAGATTATTATTATTATTATTATTGAACTAGATCAGGCAATTGGATCTTTTTTTTTTAACATTTTTATTGGAGTATAATTGCTTTACAATGGTATGTTAGTTTCTGCTTTATAACAAAGTGAATCAGTTATACAAATACATATATACCCATATCTCTTCCCTCTTGCATCTCCCTCCCTCCCACCCTCCCTGTCCCACCCTTCTAGCTGGTCACAAAGCATAGAGATGATCTCCCTGTGCTATGCGGCTGCTTCCCACTAGCTATCTATTTTACATTTGGTAGTGTATATATGTCCATATATACACTACCACTCTCTCACTTTGTCCCAGCTTACCATTCCCCCTCCCCGTGTCCTCAAGTCCATTCTCTGGTAGGTCTGCGTCTTAATTCCTGTCTTGCCCCTAGGCTCTTTATGACCAATATTTTTTTTTTTTTAAGGTTCCATATATATATGTGTTAGTGTACGGTATTTGTTTTTCTCTTTCTGACTTACTTCACTCTGCACGATAGGCTCTAGGTCCATCCACCTCACTACAAATAACTCAATTTCATTTCTTTTTATGGCTGAGTAATATTTCATTGTATATATGTGCCACATCTTCTTTATCCATTCATCTGTCGATAGACACTTAGGTTGCTTCCATGTCCTGGCTATTGTAAATAGAGCTGCAATGAACATTGTGGTACATGACTCTTTTTGAATTACGGTTTTCTCAGGGTAAATGCCCAGGAGTGGGACTGCTGGGTTGTATGGTAGTTCTAGTTTTAGTTTTTTAAGGAACCTCCGTACTGTTCTCCACAGTGGCTGTATCACTTTACACTCCCACCAACAGTGCAAGAGTGTTCCCTTTTCTCCACACCCTCTTCTCCAGCATTTACTGTTTCTAGATTTTTTGATGATGGCCATTCTGACTGGTGTGAGATGATACCTCATTGTACTTTTGATTTGCATTTCTCTAATGATTAATGATGTCAAGCATCCTTTCATGTGTTTGTTGGCAATCTGTATATCTTCTTTGGAGAAATGTCTCTTTAGTTCTTCTGCCCATTTTTGGATTGGGTTGTTTGTTTTTTTGATATTGAGCTGCATGAGCTGCTTATAAATTTTGGAGATTAATCCTTTGTCAGTTGCTTCATTTGCAAATATTTTCTCCCATACTGAGGGTTGTCTTTTCATCTTGTTTATGGTTTCCTTTGCTGTGCAAAAGCTTTGAAGTTTCATTAGGTCCCATTTGTTTATTTTTGTTTTTAATTTCCATTTCTCTAGGAGGTGGGTCAAAAGGATCTTGCTGTGATGTATGTCATAGAGTGTTCTGCCTATGTTTTCCTCTAAGAGTTTGATAGTTTCTGGCCTTACTTTTAGGTCTTTAATCCATTTTGAGTTTATTTTTGTGTATGGTGTTAGGGAGTGTTCTAATTTCCTTCTTTTATACGAAAGATAGGTGCCCAGTTTTCCCAGCACCACTTATTGAAGAGGCTTTTTTTCTCCACTGTATATTCTTGCCTCCTTTATCAAAGATAAGGTGACCATATTTGCATGGGTTTATCTCTGGGCTTTCTATCCTGTTGCCTTGATCTATCTTTCTGTTTTTGTGCCAGTACCATACTGTCTTGATTACTGTAGCTTTGTAGTATAGTCTGAGGTCCGGGACCCTGATTCCTCCAGCTCCGTATTTCTTTCTCAAGACTTCTTTGGCTATTCGGGGTCTTTTGTGTTTCCATACAAATTGTGAAATTTTTTGTTCTAGTTCTGTGAAAAACGCCAGTGGTAGTTTGATAGGGATTGCATTGAATCTGTAGACTGCTTTGGGTAGTATAGTCATTTTCACAATGTTGATTCTTCCAATCCAAGAACATGGTATATCTCTCCATCTATTTGTATCATCTTTAATTTCTTTCATCAGTGCCTTATAATTTTCTGCATACAGGTGTTTTGTCTCCTTAGGTAGGTTTATTCCTAGGTATTTTATTCTTTTTGTTGCAATGGGAGATGGGAGTATTTTCTTAATTTCACTTTCAGATTTTTCATCATTAGTGTATAGGAATGCAAGAGATTTCTGTGCATTCATTTTGCGTCCTGCTACTTTACCAAATTCATTGATTATAGGCAATTGGATCTTTTCCTTTCCCAATTGCCACTTTGGAATTGGTGGGTAAATGTTGATGGGACTCATGGCCTGAGGGCAAGTCCTTTGGCCCTAAAAGCTGTCAGGAAATGGCAGGATTTTGCAAGGTGGGCTGTTGACTCCTCTAGAAAAGCCAAGAAAGCTGTCTGTTCTTCAGGACCTGATGTTGTCAGACTTGGGCTGGGGAGCGGGGGTCCCTGTGTGGTTCCATTAACCTCAGAAAGGCATCTTCCCCCCTCTTGCTTTGTCCTGGTCTCCCCTTTCTAATGGGTTATGATCTATCCTTGGCTGCCCAGGTCACCCAAGCTGCTCTCTCTCTTTCTGTTTCTATGTCCCCTCTCTCCTGTCTCTATTCCGAGACTTCCACAACTTTCTCACACTCCTTTCCACAAAGGCAGTAATGGCTGGTGGGAAGTCTTCTATGGCTTTGGGCTGCAATGCCAGGCAATCCATTTGGTCGCATGGGGACTGTCCCTGAAGCATAGTTTGGGAGCCTGCTGTGGAAGTTCCACTATCACTCGAAGTAGGAAGACATGCTTTCAGGCTGGCATGATTCCACCCCGTGTTGGGGTGGGTCACAGATATTTGCTATCTGGGTTCTGAAGTTCCTACAGAAGAGTCTTTCTATGATTTTCAACCCCCAAATGTCACTGTAGTGTTGGGGGCTTACAATTTAGGTGCTAAAACTGAGAACTATCAAGAGTAGTGCTTCCCAAATTTTCGTGCATAGGGAGCAGCTGGGGATTTTTTTTTTTTTTTTTTT
>NW_006798629.1:4221934-4223097 GCF_000442215.2 Lipotes vexillifer | reverse complement strand
TTTTTTTTTTTTTTTTTTTGCGGTACGTGGGCCTCTCACTGCTGTGGCCCCTCCCGTTTGCGGAGCACAGGCTCCAGACGCGCATGCTCAGCAGCCATGGCCCACGGGCTCAGCCGCTCCGCGGCATGCGGGACCCCCCCAGACCGGGGCACGAACCCGCGTCCCCTGCATCGGCAGGCGAACCCCCAACCACTGCGCCACCAGGGAAGCCCGCTGGGGATGTTTTAAAGCACCAGTTTGGAATCAGTAGGTCTCATGCGATCCAGGAACCTGCACTTACAACAAGCTCCTGAGTGATGCTGATGCTGCTGACCTGTGATCACAGTTTGAATAGCAAGAACTAGAGAGAGATGAAGGGAAATCTTCAGAAGTGCCCCTCACTTTTCTTCTGGAGACCTGTGGAAACTGCCTTTGGTCTAGAATGAAACATGTGACTGGTTTTTTTTTTGTAGAATTTTTCTAAAACTTTTCTCTTCAACCAAATCACTGAACATTTGGCTAACTTGGCCAGTGAGAAAAAAATGTGTATTATAAGTGTTTCTTTGGTTATGATTGTTCTAAAAATAGTGTCAGCACACTATTCTTGTGATCATGTGTAAGTTACAAATTAAAAAAAACAACCCAATGAAGAAAATCAAACAACCATAAAAAAACGTAAAAATAAGTTAGTTTGCTACATCACCTCCACATATACTTTGTAGCACCATTCCTTGGAACAGGGAGAGATTTATGGATGAGTCATATTGGGGAGAATGTGATGTACATAAATAAAAATCAAAAGCTATACTTACTAAATTTTTTTTGTCTCTCACTGAATAAAAGATTCCTTTCCCCCATTTTATACATTTTCATTTTGATAGAGGAAGAAAAAGTTTAAGATAACCTCTCTACTTCTCGACACACTTTAAACCAATTAATCTTCTTTCTTCAAATCTGGGGAAAATCCTCACAAAAAAGACAATGGATCTGAGGTGCTGGGATAATTCATCCAGTTGAAGCCATGGCTCTGCTCAAATCACCTGTAAGTCACATGTAGCTGGTCTTTTTTAAACATATTTTTCAATTTGACATGAATTTCCTGGACAATTTCCTGGCATGCATTTTGTTACTCCACTGGAAGTGTTTAGAATTGGATAATATGATAATTTATAAGGGGAAAGAGG
>NW_006798629.1:4196042-4221910 GCF_000442215.2 Lipotes vexillifer | reverse complement strand
AAGAGTGGATAGTGAGAGATTCTAATGTAAGCCTGAGTTTTGGGAGTCCAGTCCACACATGTAAAGGTGTGTGCATGTGTGTGTGTGTTGTTTGGGGTCAGGATGGAAGAGGACTGTGGCAGAGCTGAAATAGTACTGAATATGTCTGTTGTTTTAGTTCCAAAATCATGCAAGTCCTATGAGCCTCAGTTTTCTCATCCATAAAATGGGAATGGTAAGTGGTGCAGTGTAGTTCTCCGCTTCACATTTCTGCTGAAAATCAGATGAGACGATGTATATAAATGAGGTGATATAGAAAACCATTTACAAACCTATAGCAAATTTTACTCAGGTAGGACTCAAATCAGGGCATCCCCAAATACTCCAGCCTTGTGGCCTTATGCCCTCTTTAATAGTAAATTAAGAGGGTTTGAGCCCCCATTCCATGTAAGTTAGTAGACCATGAACTCACTTCCCTCACAAGCTCCATCCCAATGTCTCTGGAGAGTCCCAGTGGACTCACCTTTCTTCTAGTCACCAGTGGTCTCCCATTCCTTTACTAATTGGAGTCTTGATTTCCTTCACATCTTGCCTTCTGTGGCTGGTCTTCTAACTCCGTTGTACAGCATCCCTTTGGCTTTAGTTTTGGTGTGTTTTGCTGCTTTGGCTGCTACAGCAGTTGCTATAGTCCTGCTGGTCCTAAAAAGGCTTCCTGACAGCAGTCCTGGGAAAGCAGACACACTAAATTAAATATTAGATGACATTCCTGTTCTTTAAATTCCCCTGGAGTTCTTGCCACACAGATCTTATCACTGGCAACTTCCTTTAAAATATATATATATATCACTCCAGTGATGTTGTTGGCCATCTCCCCCCCCTCCTCTGTCCCTGACTCACTCCATCTATCCTTTTTCCTCTTTCTCTGCTTTGCCCTCCACATTTTTTTCAACCTACTAAAGAATTCTGCTCCTTCTTGATTTTTGCTTTGGATCCACATTAAGGCACATTAAAAACACTTCAGAATGTATCCTGTTCAATCAAAGAACATCTTCTCCAGCCCTCCTCTTTTAGCATGGAGTTGACCTGTTTTGGGCTGAATTGTTTCTCCCCCAAATGCCTGTGTTAAAGTTCTAATCCCCAGTACCTCAGAATGTGACTGGGCAGTCTGCCCTTCACATTTACTGGTCTGCATCTGTGGCTTCATCCAACTGTGGATCAAATAAATTCGGAAAAAGAAAAATTCCAGAAAGTTCCCCAAAACCAAACTTGAATTTGCTGTGCTGGCTATTTACATAGCATTTACATTGTGTTTACTATTTATGTAGAACTTACATTGTATTAAGTATTACAAGTTATCTAAAGTTGTTTTAAAGTATATGGGAGGGTGTGCATAGGATATATGCAAATACTATGTCATTTTATATAAGGGACTTGAGCATCCATGGATTTTGGCATCCATGGATTTTGGTATTTTGGAACTAATTCCCCAAGGGATGGCTGTATTTGGAGACAGAGTCTTTAAAGGGGTAATTAAGGTTAAATGAGGTCATTAGTGTAGACCTTAATCCATATGGCTGCTGTCCTTATAAGAAGAGGAAGTCGGGACACAGGCACACACAGACAGAGAAGACCATGTGACGACACAGAGAGAAGATAGCCATCTTCCTGCCAAGGGGAGAGGCCTCAGAAGAAACCAATCCTGACACCTTGATCTTGAACTTCCAGCCTCCAAAATTTCTGCTGTTAAGCCACCCTGTCTGCTGTACTTCATTATGGCAGCCCTGGAAATTAATACATGACTAATAGTAATATAATGCAAGCCATATACGCAATTTAAAATTTTCTGGTAGTCACCTTAAAAAACTAAAAAGAAACAAGTGAAATTAATCATCATGATATATTGTAGTTATCCCAATACATCCAAAATACTATCAACATGCAACCACTATAAAACTAATGGAATATTTTATATTCTTTTTTTCATACCAAGTCTTCAAAATTGGTGCATATTTTACACTTACAGCACACCTCCATTTGGTCCAACCACATTTCACATGCTCCACAGCCTTATACGACCAGCGCCTACTGTCTTGGACAGCATAGTTTTAGCAGCCCCAAACACTACTATGAATTTTGAAATTACCACTCCTTCTTTGACGTGGGTCAGCTGGAATCTTAGGCAGAAGTGGAAAGAAACAGTATAAAACTTTGCCTTCTCCTTATTGTGAGTTATATCAACTTTCCCTCCAAAAGTCTGAGTCAGTGTTTTCAAACATTTTCCCTCTTCCCATCACAAAGGGATTATCATGAAGGAGATATACAAACCAGTTTACTATACCAGTGGCTCTTTTCAACCCTAATTCAGATGTTCCCAGCCTGATCTGACAACTATTAACCTTTTCCACGAGCTCACCACACAGCTGGTTTGGGGTGACCTTTCCCTCCAATCCTCTCATTGTTCAAGGCCTTTTCCATGGTCCCATTTCTAAGATGTTCCTAATCACTCTGGGCTTCATTATCTTAGAATCTAACATGTGACGTCTAGGCCATATCCCCTAGCTTAAAAGTATTTTGCATAACTTACTGTTGTTTTACATGCATTTATCTCATTTTCACAACTAGATTATAGGACACATTGTGGCTTCGAGGGAAGTGCATAGGTCTGGGCTTGTGCACTGTCTCTGCTAGTTACACACTGTGTGCCCTTACATGATGTACTTAGCATCTTTGTGCCTCCATTAAATAGGGATTAAGCTACTTACTTCACAGGGTCTTCGTGAAGATTAAATGCAAGAATGTATCCAAAAAGCCTATCCCTCAGTAGGTTCTCCATAAACAGCTGACATTGTCCCTTATAACCCCCCAGTTTATTGAGCATCTATTAAATACCAAAGACAGTGCTCAGTCCTGGGGATTCAGCTGTGAACAAGGCAAGCTTAGTATTAACTTCTTGGAAAAAAGGACCAAGCCTTACATTTCTGTTTTATTTCATGTTTCAAAATAGATTGCAGAGTGTATGATAAGCATTTAATAAATACTTATTTCTGTAACAATATACAACATAGATTGAAAATCTCAGAGTCCATTGTGAGTTTGGTGTGGGTTTGGTACCTGGTGGCTGGGGTAATAGGAATTTTCAGTGTCTCTTTGGTTTCCTTCTCTGAAGGTATTCTTCAGAGGTTCCTTGGTTTGACTGAGTGTCAATATACTGTATTTTAAGTCGTGTTTTGAGAGCTCAAGATCGGATTTACTTCCTGTAAATTTCACTTGAATATCATTCTAGATTGTTTTAGTGTTTAGTCTGTACTGCCACTGGGGACTCAAAACGTTGAAAATTACATGTAAGGGCTATGGAACACAGGAAATTTTAGAACAGGAAATCTCTGTAAGTCTGGTTGAATCTGCAATCGTGCCACCCCATAATTACTTTCCTTTGTAATGCTTATCTCCTTAAAATATATAGTATTTGTATAAAGACATATATACATATGTACAGTACACATATATTAGCAATCTGAACTTGCATAGTAGTTTGTGTTGTAAATTTACCCCTGTCTTTGTAAAGGAATCCCACTAAAACTTATTTAATACCATATTCTTTCTGGACTTAAGCACAAGCCTCTTTTTTTTTTTTTCTTTGTTTTTGGCATTTTGTCCTTGCAAATTTCCCTCTATCCTGTTACCTTGGAATTGAGGACATTCTTAGTGAATTCCCTTTACATTTTCTTTTTCTTTCTTTTTCTTTTTTACAGAGGAAAGTAGAGCAACTATGTTTCCAACCTTTGTAAATAATTAAGTTCCTTGAGTCCTTGTATCATTCTGGTTGCCCTCTGTTGTACCTTCTTGATTTCAACTCCGTTCATATTAATGTGATTCGTTTTGTAGGACTGCTCTTGCTGCATTCCAAGTGGAACTCTGCTCCAGCCCCCTCCATTATAACGCAATAACTATTGCTGACCTGCATTCTGTGTCTGCGTAGCCACCGTTCCATTTCCTATTCTTCAACTGCTGGAATTTTCCCCTACTGCCTTTTCTTTCTACACTGTCTTTATTATCCAGTGACCCAAAACTTCAGGTCCATCTTCAGTGCCTTTCTATCTGTCCTTGGTCACTGATAGTCACCTGCAAAAAGCAACTACTTTCACTAAGAAACCATGCCTGTTGAAGATAGAAATAGGCTCAAGAAGGGTGTGGAGACATTGAGACAGGAGAGAGCCCTAAAGCACTTATGAAGGGGAGAAGGATGTAAATTACTAATGTTTTCTGGGTGCAATGGTAGCAACTGCCACGTGCAAAGAGGGCCACCACCATGTCGGTGCCATTGCCAGCACCAAACGCTGCCCCCAGGGGACCCATCCTGTGAACTGCTGTGATATTTCCTGCGCCCTTTGCTGACACACCTGGAGTTTTCCAGTTCTTCCCTACGTCTCTACTGTGCCCAGTTCCCGGTTTACTTCTCAGATTACCAGAATATTCTTCTTTGTCAACTCCAACACACTGTCTCTATCCACTCTAAATTATTCTGCACATGGCTCAAAATAATTTCTTGTGCCTGGCACTGGGATCAAGGTATTCAGTGACTTAACCCTCCAGTGGCTCTTCATGGCTCTAATCAAATCAATCTTCCTCTGTTGCTGTTAAAGCTCTTGAACTGGATTTTCCTGTTTGAAGGAGTCCTATGCAATTTCTTTGCCTTCTTATCACCCGCTTACCTCTGCTCGATTTGGCCCTCCTTCACATATTTGTCCCCCTTTCCTCGTCCCCAGTCATCTCAGATTTATGTTTTAAGATCTTCCCAACGTGGTCCAAATGTCGTTTCTCCATTTCTTTAAATTACTGATTAAAGTTCAGTTTCTCCTAAAAATATTGCTTAAATCACTTTACCCAATCACAAACCATTATACTAGTCCTATGCTTCTCTCAAATACATTCATGTGATCATGGTAAAATGTAAGTATTGTTTAAAGCCATGCCTCTATGTTGGAAATAGTTGTATTAATTTTAGATGTGCACATTCATTCCAGAAGTACCAAAGCAACTGGGCAGTTGGGGCAGTATTATTGACTATAGTCAGCTAATCTGCAAGTTTGATCTCAAAAACTAGATAAATTCTAATGACTTGTAATAACTTAGTTAGTACATTATTGATCTTTCTTAAGCAAATCTGAAACTGCTCAAAATATCTGGATAGCAACAACTTAACTTCTTATCCAATGTTTCTTAAGGGATGTTGTGGATGGTGTGTGTGTGTGTATGTGTGTGTGTGTGTACGTACTGAGAGAAGGAGTGAGGGTATCAAAATGAGTTAGGCAAGGTTTTTAAGAACACACATGTTTGAGACCTCCTTTATACCATCAGGTTGTCCTTCGATGAACCATCTTGATCTCAATGACTTTCTTGTCTCATTGATGGCAGCCACCATCCCAAGTGGAGCTGTTCCTACAACAACCTCCATTGTAAGGTCATCACACTCATTGAACTGCATTTCATGACTGCCCAATCATGATTCAAAAGGTAAAAAATAAAACAACAGTTGAGTGCTATTTATACATGCCTTCTTTTCCCTTACTCCCTACCTTTGGGGGAAAAAGTAGAATATTCTCACCTCTGGTGATTTTGTGGTGAGAAAAGCTCTCATCCCCTACTAGTGATAATAAAAGTGGTTCCAACCTTTCTGAAGGACATTTTGCCTATATGTGTCTAGAGCCTGTATTTCACTTCTAGAAACCTATTATCAGGCAATCAGAAATATTATAAAAAATTTATATGCAGTGATGTTGGATTGTATATAAATGGTTCGATTATGGTTATATTGTTTATGGGACATAGTATATATAATCTTTCTCTGTTACTCGTAGGCACCATTATAGAATACTGTGTCAAGAAAGCAGAAGTCCTCAAAATGGCATGCCAGGTAGGGGCAGGACCTTATGACTTCTAAGAAATTAGAAAGATTGCCATCTAAAAATCCCAGTTTCCCCCTTGGAAGATGGAAAATCCAAATTTTCTTTTGAGATTGTCCAGTTGTTGACTGAACTAATACTTTGTTGGTGGCCTCCATACCAGTCATGGACTCTACACCTACAGATTTCATTTTCGGGAGCAAATAATAATCCTCTCTGTTGTTGAAGTCACTGTTATATCCAGTTTCTGTTATTAGCAGCTAAAAATAATTCCTAACTGATGCGACTAACTTATATGACAGTTATAAGCTGGCAGAGCTTGGAATAGTGAAATTATAATTTACAGACATTCTGAACATATTTTTTATTCTACTTAGGAATGTGTTATGGATTTGTGTGTCATGTTTAAGATAAGGAGTAAAAATAGCAATAAGTATTAGTATAGAAATTTATTGTTCTACACTAATATATATTAGTACAGAAATTTAAAGCATGTTCACATATCTGAATTTATTGGCTCATTGCAGGAAGCTTGGGTAAGAGTTTACTATAAAAGAAACTTGTAGAGCTCCTTGGGGTCCTAGCTTTGCATCTGGCAGCAGCTAATGTTATGACCTCGGGAGAATTTGGTAGAGACATGTAGTCCCATTTTATAGAGGAGAAAATTGCAATATGATGAAGTTAAGTGGCTTTTCCAAAGCCCTTAGAATTGCTGACCTCAAAGATCTATTCCAGCCTTAAAATTCTATCTGCTGTTATGTTTCTGACCTTAGCCAAATACTGACCTCTCCTACCTTAGAGGCTCTGACCTTCATCAAAGTTTACTCTTCTGGAGATGATGATCTAAAGCTACAGATGGAAATATTAGGTTAGAAGAGAATGTGGGACCAGGACAGCAAGACAGAGAGACCCATGATTCAAGAAAGATGACAGAGAGAGTGTTTCTTTGTGAAAAGAAGCACTATTTCTATGGGTTTAATATGCAAATGACATGATTCACTCGTTTATTTTACCTGCATGGTTCCCTTAGATATTCCTAGAGTAGATGAACTTGAAACTTCCAGGTAGCTCAATATCATGTGACCGTCAACCTGAAAGTAATTGCTGGTTCATATTAGGATGTGAGTTTCACAGAACAAACCATCCAAAATATCTACTCATACACCTTAGTTCAAAGGTGGAATTTTTTACAGAAAAAGGATGAATCTGATACGTAATATTCTTAAGTAGTAGACATACACATGCGTGGTATTTGTGAGGTGTAATTAGGATAACCGTTTTAGGGTAAGGCTCTAGATCCGTGCTACAGCATCTACTCACTGCTGGGCACATTTGTTATTTCCATTTTAACTTAATCAAAATGAAAATTTTTAATTAAATTAAAATGAAAATTTGAATTAAATTTACTTAAATTAAAAAGAAAAATTTAATTTAGTTAATGAAATGAAATGAAAAATTTTAATTAAACTGAAATGAAAATTGTAAATAAAATTTAAAAACCCAGTTCCTGGGTCACATTTGAAGGGCTCAGTTGTCACATATGGCTGGTGGTGAGTGTACTGGACCACGTAGGTTATAGAACATTCCCAGAATCATGGAAAGTTCTGTTTGACACTGCCACTCTAGATCAGTTCTCAACTTTTTGACACCTCCAACACATCTGAGACCTATAACATGATCCCATTAAAAACAGTGCCTTCCACTCCCCGCTGTGCTTATTCCCAGTGGGTACTTCCTCCACAAAGGAGAGAGGCTTAACAGAGTCTGAGGGAGGGGTAGTTCCAAAGAGTCCCCAGGTTACTCCCATATGTGTTTCTACACTTCAGGGTCTGAAAGCTCATCGGGCGGTCCTTCTCAACCTTCCCTGCACGTTAGAATCACCTTGGGAGTTTTAAACATACTGATGCCTGGGTCCCACTCCCAGAAATTCTGCCTTAATTGGGCATTGGGAATCTTAAGGACTTCTTGGGGGGATTCTAGTGGGCAGCCTAGATGGAAAAAACCCTGTTTTAGTGATGAGTATTTAGTAATTAACAGATTATCACTTCGTTAATCCTGTTAGGAAATTATGAATAAGGAGTCATATTTTACTGCCAGAAGCATTTTATAATGGCTGCTCTTTAAGCTGTTTTTTTAAAAAAAATAGACACCATTTGTAGTTACTTTAACTAAGAGGTTACCAACAAATAAAGTTTGACTTGATAATCCAAAATTATTATTAAAAAAGGTGGATTTCAAATTTAAAACCCTTCTAATGACTTTCTATCTCCCTTAGGATAAAGCAACAAATTACACACCCTCCTTAGCCTTTGTTTTCATCTCTACCATCTAGCCACTCTGCATTTGACAGCTGCCATGCTCTCTCTTGCCTACAGGACTTGACATATATGGTCCCTTTTGCTGGAAGTGCCTTTTCCTCTAATCATCCTCCCTCACACTGCCATTATCCTTCAAATCTTACTGTAAACTTCCCTTCTCGAGGAGAGACTTCTCTAGAAGTATCTAGACTAGATTACTGGGGGGAGACTCAGAATAAATCTTGTAAAATATCCCTATATTTCCTAGCCCTTTAGAGTTAGGTAGAGTCATGTGACATTTTCTGGCCAATGACTGGAGAGTGGAAAAGACAGGTTGCAATTCCATGAGCTGTGTCTCATTCACGTCTGATTCTCCTTCTCCCTTCCTCTCTGGGGTGATAAATAGCATCCCAGATGGTAGAATGTCCATCAGTCTGAGCCTGTGATGAGCAGGTAGATGCAGATCCTTATGCTGAATACGGAGCACAGGTGAGACAGACACCTTTGTCATGTTGAGTTTTGGTGCTTACCTTGTGACTGCAGCACATCTAACTTAACCTGATTAATACACGTATGTGCCCTCTTATGTGCCCCTTTGCACCTTCATTTCCTTTTTATGTCTAACACCTCTTTAATGCAGGTCTTTTCCTTTAGACTGTCAGGTCCACCTGGGCAGGAATGTCATCTGTTTCATTCACTGTTGAATTCCCAGCACTTAGTTCATCAATTGGCACATACTGGTTGAGCAATAGATATATGATGAATGAATGAGTGAATGAATGGGTGGATGAGAGATAGAGATGAGAAGTAGTTATATCTTCTTATTCATTGCCAGTGTGGGCAGAGCACTCTATTTATAGTATATAGTCAAACCTCACTATTGTGACAATTACAGAGAACATAAGGTTGACACATTACTTATAAGAGTAAATTCAAAGAGCTGGAGCTAGAAGGAAACTTAGACATCATGTAATTCAGAGTGTCTCTGAGTGAGGTCAAAGGATTATCTACACTGAAACAAGCTGGGGGTGTCTTTAAAAATTAGCTAGTTGAACGAATGAGAGCAACTGATATGGACTCTACCATTCTGGAATGTCATTCATCACCAAAGAGGGAAAGGGAGCCCTAGGAATCAAACATGGGCCCTTACTGGTTTGTGGAATTGCCACACACCATTTCAGTTCACCGAAGCCAGAGTAAATCCAAAATTCTGGGGATGGGACCTGGATATTTGCATTTTTAGCAAGTGCCTCAGGTGACTTTTGTGCACTGGAGTTTGAGAACCACTAACCTAGTTTCACAAATTGGGAAAGGCAGGTGAATGTGACTACGTTGCTATGTTCACTGCTCTGTGGGGGTTGGTGACAAGCAGTGACAGTAACTTTATGAAATCATTTCCGGGGGAAAATTCCACCAGCTCCACATGGAGACACCCTTCCAGCTGAAGAGCAGAATAGATAAAAGCGCCCCTCTGGAGTCAGAGTCTCTGGTTTTTAATCTGGCTCCACCACTTCCTAGATGCCTCAACTTTATGTTAGTTGTTTACCCTCTCTGTGCCTCAATTTTGTCATCTGAAAAATGGGGATAATAACAGAATCTACTTCATAGGAGTGTCTTGAGGATTAAAGGAGATGATATTTATAAAGCACTTGATACGAAGTACATACTCAACGTATATTAGCTATGATTTTAACATAGCTACTAAAAAGCTGGATCCTGTGCTTTCCCCAATATTTTGGAATGCTTATTGTTTTGGGGAAGGTTTATAGAAAAGGTATCTGCTCATGGGAAATATAACTAGATCCTCAGTGTAAAGAATTTCATAGTACTATATTGGTCTTTGTCAGATTATCTTCTACTATACATTTAGGCCTTGTCTAAGTAATCCCAATATGAAAAAGTGCAGATGTATGCAGAAGACATATTAATGTTATTATTTACTTGATAAATAAATAAAAATAAATATTAAATTTTAATTTAATATTTATTAAAAATTAAAAATAAATTAAAAATAAAATTAAAATAAATTTAAAAATTTTTTAAATATTAAATAAATAAAAATCTTTCCTTTTTAATAAAAGGTTCCTATAAGATCAATTTGAATAAAAATTCCTGTGGCACCTTTAAATTATGATTGGTATACCGAAAAAATGAATTTGTATCAAACTTTTTAGAGATAGGTTTATTGTACAAATGAAAAAGTTCTTTTTTACTTGTTTCCTTCTCAAGGCTGCCTTTTCAGGCAGTGGAACATAGCTATCATTGTTAATCAGCAAAACATTGGGGCTCAAGTTGATTGGATGATATTTCATCATACCTTCAAGATCATACTTGAAGGTATGATCTTAGAAAGGACATCAAGATTTAGAATCATAGGGTAATTAGCACTAGAAGTGAGCACAGCTTCAGTGATTCTCAGATGCCATATATGGATGGAGACCAGCCTGGGACAAAGTTTTCACTGGTCCATTGTTCAATGAGAAAATAAGGATAATGTAATGAGGTTTCCCTGAAACTAAGTTTCTTCAAATAAGAGGGCTGTTCTTGATTTGATATTATGTCGTCTTATTTAAGGGTTTAAAATTTCCTGTCTTTTATGAAATGTTGGCTATAAATATGACTATCTTTTATTGTCCTTACTGGATAAAACAAAAAGTTGGCACTTTTACATTGGACCCAACATTAAGTTTTGGGCTTATTTTAAAAGTCCAGGAAAGACTAAAATTCAATCCGGATTTTCCAAAAGAGCTCAAGAATCAGAGAAAACAAGTAACCTGTACAAGAATACACAGCTAGTGTCAAAGCTTGCATAGAACCTCATTCTCCAGATTCCTTCTGCTACCTAAGATGATTTCTTATTATGTCTGTGTTTTCTGTTCTTCCCTCCCATCAGTCTGGCTTTTCTCAGTCACCTCATTCTGATAAGATCTGTAGTTGTACCCTATTTTGCTAGATAGTTGCTCCCAGTGTATAACAGCATTTTCTTTTACAGAACTTTACCATTTTTGTCCCTTTTATAAATATGAACTTGGTTACTTAGTACTTAATTGGGTTGTTGGGACTAAGTGGTTATTTATTCATTTATTATAATAAAAAGAGCCATTCAAACTTGTTTTTCCTTATGAATAACATGGAGCTTGCATGGAGTTTGGGCTTTTATTTTTTTCTTTCTTTTAAAACAATGCCTCACACTGAGATGCTGTGGGAGGGACAGAGGGTAACCTTTCAGCCCAAGGGAAGTTACATGTTATCACAGGAGACAGACATAGGAAGTTGTTTGACATGGAATCATTTGTTTCTCAAAATGCAACCCACCCTTCTTTTTGTTTGAAAAGTAGACAGCTGGGCAGATTGAAAATGATTGTAAAACTCCGTTTCTTGCATTCTCAGGAAGGACAGAGTCTCATCCACAAATTCCCTATGGGATTCAGCACAGAGCATGCCAGCCAACAGCTGGACTCTTGCAAAGGCTGCTCTTTCATTCACTCATTTATTTTTAAATAAATAAAAAATTGGAAACACATCTTAGAGTAAATCTTGTATGGAGAAGTTATAAGGGGGAAATATTCCTGTGATCATGTTGGGGGGAAAACCCACCATCCGCCTGGTCATGATCAGAAGATGAAGCCTTTCACAGAGACCCTTTGTGTGGCTGCCTGAAGCTGGACCACTCTACCCAATGCAGCAGGCTTGCTGTGTCCTCTGCAATCCACCCCCCCAGGCCCTGAGCCACAAGAGGTCAATGGTCCAGCTCAAGTTTCAGAAAAGAGCTCTTCCACGGTGTGTTTTTTTTTTTTTCATTTTTCTATTCACCTTCTCTGGTTTTGATTTTCCTCTTTTTTCCTTTTCAGGGTGAACAAAAATTCTTTTCAAAAGGCTGTCTTCAATTCCTGGTAGTCATTTGTGCCGTTATAAAGATTATTTTTTTACTTTAAATGTTTGTATATGTCCATCATGTGTTCGTTGCTTTCTAATTGACATGCCCCTGTTTATTTTATTACTAGGCTGTATGTGAGAATATGTATGTACATAAAAATGGTCAGTATTGTGTGTGTATGTATTTATGTATAGAGACATATGTATTTCTATGCTTTGCATAGGTTTATTTCTATTTTATATTATTTCTCTATTTTTGATTCCCATGCTTTATGTGTACGTATATACATATATACACATAAAGCATAGAAAGAAAAAGTAGAGAGAGAAATTATATAAAATATATCTACTCATATATTTGAAATCCCATATTCTACTTACAGGAAAAGCTTGAGTAAACTTTCTCAAATCAATACATTTATAAATAGATAGATAAAATATAGACTTAATTAACAAGCCCCCAAAATAGAGAACACCCTGTGGAAAATAATATATAATAAACCCAAGAAGCAGAACTGCACAGTGTACCCAGCCTGTTATTACCATCACGTATTTATACATCCTATGTGCTTTCCTAGCCAACATCACTAAAGTCATGGGCTGAAAGTAATTTGCACCTTTCCTGGATATAGCAAATTGTCCTGTTCTACAGTAGCTAATGAATGGCAGAGAGGTATACCTGCTATAAACTGTAAACTTCAAAAAAAAATATATATATATATCAGTTCTGGGCAGTCCTATTGGAATTTGATTTCTTTTTTCTTTCTCTTCTTCTTTTTTTTTTTTTAATTTGAAAAATGCCTCTGTAATTACCCACAGTAGACTCTGAACGCTCACCCACTGTTTTGTGGCTTGCCCTGCCCTCAGAGACTGCACATTTAAATCCCATTTGCTGCAGCAGCTGCAGGACTGCTTGGAGGTGACAGTCCCCTCTGTATCTAATTCCCCATAGGCAGAGTGGTCTGGATCAAGCTATAGGACCGTTGTGGGAGGCATCCACACAGGAAAACCAAAACCAAACAACAATAACCAAAAGAAGAGCAAGATTCTTTCCCTCTTATTTTTCTTACAAGAGAGATAAAGGTGATGAGAGTAGGTTGATACTTGATGAATTGGTTCTATTCAGAGGAGTGTAATCATTTTAATGTCCTTTTTTTTTTTTTTTTTTTGAAAACACACACACTGTCTCTGAATTCCCATTAATGCAAAGTTCAGATAAAGCTGATGAAAAGCATCTGCCATCTTGATTGCTGCCATGGCAGATGGCGCCAGCCTTCCTGCTTTTATCAGTATTAGTATCAGCACACACTTTGTGTTCCAAGCTGAGATAAAAATCATTGAAGCTGTACCTGGAAGAGGCAGTGCCACACCGCGGGCCCCGCTGCTGCTCTGCATCTTGACTGAACTGCCTGCATCAAAGCCACGCACGACGTATTCTTGTGGTTCATTAGTTCATCCGCGCGGATGGTATTTTGCAAACTTGGAGGATGAGGGTGTTTGTTTTTTTTTCCTGAAAAATTGCACTACAGTTTGCCACTTTTTCTGGCCACATGTCTTGGAATGTGTGGGCAAGCACGTCACTAGTGAGCACTTATGCTCACTCTGCTGGCCTTCTGGGAAGTCCTGTGGGCACACTCAGTGTCAATGTTGGGAACCTAAGAACAGTGAGAAAAAGAAGGACCCTTTGAGTACTTTGAGCTCCAGAAGGATGCCTGCAGCTTCCTTTCAGCAGGTCATTGTGATGCGCACCTCTCTTTCCATTTCTCCCTGTCGTAGCTGCCGCTGCACAGTGCCCCATGTGGGTAACGTAGCACTGAAATCCTGCACCATCTCCCCACTCTTGGCTCCAATCCAAGTTCTGCAGCCTCCTGTAGGATGGCTCAATGGGCGCTTGTTTATTCCAAATATCCCAAAGATATGACTTCAGAAAGTTAAACCTTTCCACCAACCAGCTCTGTATGGTCATTTCCAAACATATTGACAGATTCTCCCTCCACCTTTTGCTTCCCCATCTTTAATTACGGGTGCAGTTATTTTTGGTAACATTGTTGCCCGATAAATAGAGGGCTTGTGAGATCTTAAGTTATTATGCAAGTGTTAGCTCCCCAGCCTAGTAAACCATGTGGCTGGTGCATGGGGGGAGATGAATAGTACCACAGAGGAGGAGGGCAAGGGAGGGATTTTAAATTAAAGTCTACATACTCATCTATATGACATTAATAATAAGGGTTGGGAGCCATTACAGTTGGCCGTACTGGCTTTTCAGGCACCTCCAAGAACACTTTAAAATTGTTTACAAAATGAAAAGACAAAAGTGACTTTCTTATTTTCCTTCCCTTGGTTAAGAGGACTGTATTCAGAGCCCAGGTCCAAATACTGGCTGCACCATATACTAAGTGTGTGACTTGGGGACACCTACTTAACTTCTCTATGGCTTGTTTTCCATATTTATGAGGAGCAGATTATACTCATATCCATCTGACAGATTAAATAAGGTCATATGTGTAAAGCACAAGGATATAAGGGCTCAATAAACACTAGTGGTTACTAGTTTTATTATTTCCATCACTTCCCTATTTCTTAGCACTGAAATATCTTCAAGAGGTATACGTGTCATTAAAACCTAACACACCAGTGGCATCTACCTGGGTGGGGCACCTGACTACTGTTTTCCAGACTTCTAAGCAATCAGTGGCTGTGATCTCAGCCCAGCTCCAGATCAGGGCGCAAGCGTGCTTTCTAAGTTCTGCTGCCTGCTGGGCATCTCGTAGCCTGGTTCTTAAGTGAAGTTCTGGGCTGGATGGGTGAAGGTCAATCATTAATTCACATCTCCTAATTTATTCCAGAACTGTATGGTTTACAAAGAGCTGTCACCAGAAGGCAGGGAGAGACATCATTACCACTGACTCATCAATTCTCCATCTGGTTCAATGCCCATGTCTTTTTATACTAGATTGTGTTATTATCCCAGAAGAAGGTGAAAAAGAAAATGTACACTTCTAAGACATGTTCAATAGTTAATATAATCTTATATTTGAAAATGGAATGATATATTGTCTTTCTTCATTTTTAATGAGGTATAATTTATGTAAAATGAACATTTTAGTGTATAGTTCTGCAAGATTTGACAAAAATATACAGTTATATAACCATCTTTGTAATAAAAGTATAGAATAGTTTTATCATTCTAAAATAATTCTCCATGCATGGCCTCTTTGCAGACAACCCATCACCCACACTCATCCTTTGGCAATCACTGATCTATTTTCTGTCTCTATTGTTTTGTCTTTTCAAGAGTGTCATATGGGGACTTCCCTAGTGGTCCAGTGGTTAACACTCTGCCCTTCCAATGCAGGGGACATGCGTTCGGTCCCTGGTCAGGGAACTAAGATCCCACATACCGTGCAGTGCAGCCAAAACAAACAAAAAATGTGTCACATAAGTGGAATAATACAGTAGGTAGACTTTTGGGTCTGGCTACTGTCATTTACCTTAATATATTTGAGAGTCATTCATACTGTGTGTATATCAATAGTTTATTCCTTGTTGTTAAATAGTATTCCAATGTATAGATCTCTCACACTCTTTTATCCACTACCCAGTTGAGAGACATTTGGGTTGTTTCCAGGTTTGAGCAATTATAAGTAAGATGCTCTGAACATTCATAAACAGGTTTTTGTGTGGACATAAATTTTTATTTCACTTGGGTAAATGTTTAGGTATGTGATTGCTGGGTTGTATGGTAAGTATGTATTTATCTTTATAAGAAATGGCCAAATGCTTTTCCAAGTGCTATACCATTTTGCATTCCTACCCTCAATGATGAAAGTTCCAGCAGTTCCACATCTTTGTCAACCCTTGATATTGTTGGATTTGGGAGATTTTAATTTTAGCTTTTCTAGTAAGTGTGCAGTGATTTCTCATTATGATTTTAACTTGTATTTCTCCAGTGAATGATTTTAAGCATCTTTTCATGTGTTTACTTGCCACTTACACATTTTTGTAGGGAAGTTTCTTGTCAAATGTTTTGTCCATTTTTAAAAATTGGGTTGTTGTTTTCTTATTATTCAGTTTTGAGAGTTTAAAAAATATATATCCAGGATACAAGTCCTTAATCAGATATGCAGTTTGCAAATATTTTCTTCAAGTCTGTAGCTTACCTTGTAATTCTCTCAACAGTATCTTTAAAAGAGCAGAATTTCTTAGTTTGAGGAAGTTCAATCAATTGACTTCGATAAAGTCAATATGTAAAAATTTTATGGATCATGTTTTCAATGTTATATCTAAGAAATCTTTGCTTTATGGAACACAAATATTTACTCCTGTGTTACGTTCTAGAGGTTTCATAGTTTAAAATTTTACATTTAGGTCTGTGATCCATTTTGAGTTGGTTTTTATATACAATGCAAGGTACAGATCAAGGTTTTGTATTGTTCTGGTTTGTTTTCTATATGGGTCCGGTTGTTCTGGTACCAATTGTTGAAACATCATCCTTTCTCCATTAAATTATTCACCCTTTTGCTTTTCTCAAAAATCAATTGACATATATATGGGTCTATTTCTGCACTTTCTGGTCTGTTCCATTGATCTATATGTCTATTCTGTCTTCAATACCACACTGTTTTGATTACTGTAGCTTTATAGTAAGTCTTAAAATCACATAGTGTGAGTCCCTCTACCTTGCACTTCTTTTTCAAAGTTCAAAACTATATGATATAAAGCATAAATAAATTTCTCAGTCACTATATGTCAAACATGCACACTTACTTTAGATGTGTCACTGGTGGGTGACACCTTCTTGTACCCTGGGTAGTTTAGAAACACTGCAGGGTATGTATATGTGTATTAAAAAGACAAGAGAAACTACATGAATGCCCAGAGACCAGAAAATCACTTGCATCTCTAATCAGATGGAATGTTTCGTTAAAGCTTGTAGATATAGTTAGCCTACATTTAAAAAAATAAACCCATCTCTATTTTTTTGTGGATACCTGCCCACAAACTCCATTCAGAAAATTCTAACTTGTTTAGGCTGCTGCATGAAGTTTCAGGTATAAACAAAACATGACTATTTCCTATGACTCATCCGTGTATAAGACTTACTATTAAAATCTTGCCTTGTATACAAGGTTCTTTTGTGCGAGTAATTTATTAATTCCTCACTATCAGCCTTGGAGCAAGTTTTCCTCTCCCAATTCTACAGATAAGGAACCTTCAGAGAGTTCAAATCACTGACTCATTATTACTGGCAGAAAGTGTCTGAGTTAAAACTTTAAGTCCTTATACCAAGTCTTCTGAATCTGTGCCACAGTACATCCTGACTTTAGGAAGTTCAGATTGCCCTAGGTCAATGGCAGCTGTCCCAGGGTATCCTGAAGGGCAATCTGACCTTGTAAAAACCCCATCACTGTCAAATTCAACCAGAATCAAATCAATTTGTGGGGAGTGTTGGTTTTAATTATTAACTATGCTTTCATGCCAGATTCCACAGTGCCAAGTTTAAATTCAATTCTCCAGATTTGGTTCAGTTAGGGAACAGATAGGAAGAGCTATTTTAAAAGGGTGTGAAATCTAGGAAATTCTCACTGTTACCTCTAAAACTTGCTCCTCTATTGGGCTGAGTACAGACACCGCTGATGTAATTTGTTGTTGTTGTGTTAGTAATCAGTGGCCATCAGCCACCCTGAGTGAGAACTATGAGTTTCAATATTTGACGAATTTTGGTACCAAAGTCAGGCATCAAAAACAGGGTCATACTTGGAATCTGTTCCTGCAGTCTACAGCTACATGTGTTCAGTCCAGAAAGTACTTAAAAGAAACTGTCTCAACTCGTGGTTCTCAAAGTGGGGTTCAGAACCAGCAACTGCAGTATCACCAACACCTGGGAATTCGTTAGAAATGCAAATTTTCAGCCCTTCCCCTCAATTGATTTCCCTTAATATTTTTTTCTCCTAAGAAAATGAACAAAATCTCCACAGAAGGACAGCTTGAGAAGGGGAAGCATGTGAGGTCATTACAGAACTCATTTGTAGATATTAGGCACCATAAATAGATTAATGCTGAGAAAACACTGACATTATCTACTGTGGTTCAGGAAGAACTGGAGAGTGGTTCTAAGATCAAGTCAGGAAATTAAGCCACAAAATTCTGTTCAGGATGGACTCAGATTCCAGATTAATTTATGCTCCTGGGTGTGTGATGTGAAGAGGCATGTCTTTTAATAGAGAATGCTCACAGTTGTCTCAAGGTTCTAAGAGACTCTTACTGTATTTTCTTTTTAGGAGAAAAAAAATCCAGACACCTTTCTGATGAGAATCTGTTCTTGGAATGAGAAAATGTGTCTTTGGCTTGTGTTTTCATTTTCACAAGACTCTAGGTTTATACTTTCAGTTAGAAGATCCAAGAGAAATGAAGAATTATCAGGACTCCTCTTCCTTTGATGTGTCCTCCGAGACAGCAAGCACCTACTTGGTTTTTTTTCAACAAGAAATATGGGCCAAGTTTTCAAATTTATATGCTATTTGAGATGGAAGGAACCTTAGAAAACATCAAGCACTTTTCAAAGGGAATTTCATTTGCATTTGGGGTGGGACATTATTTCATAGGGAGAGACCATCCTGTGTTAAAGATATTTAGCACTTCTGGCCTTTGATACAAAATGCTAAGAGCATCCCCCAATTGTCATTATGACAAAAACCTCCCAACATATTTCCAAACACCCTCTAGGGTGGTGCCTTAGGTTGGGAACTTCCTCCAGCCCCATGGTTTTATCATTGAGGAAACTGAGATCCAGTTGGTTAATGAAGAACAAGTCTTTGACTCTGACTTTCTGACCCTCAGCCCCACCTTAGTGTAAGTGCCATGAACACAAGAATTTTTGTCTGTTTGACATAGAGAACAGACTTGTGGTTGCCAAGGGGGAGGCAATGGGGGAGGGATGGACTGAGAGTTTGGGATTAGCAGATGCAAGCTAGTATATATAGACTGAATAAACAACAAGGTCTTACTGTATAGCACAGGGAGCTATATTCAATATCCTGTGATAAACCATAATGGAAAAGAGAATCTATATATATGTATAACTGAATCACTTTGCTGTACAGTAGACTTTAACACAACATTGTAAATCAACTATACTTCAGTAAAGTAAATAAAAAAAATTTTTTTTGTCTGTTTTGTTCACTGCTGGATCCCCAGGGCTTAGCACAGTTTGGGGCACATAGGAGGCACTCAGTAAATATTTCTTGAATGAGTAAATGAATGAATGAGTAGATGGGTGACTATACACTCTAAGATACCATCTCCAAGATCCACCAAAAACAAAGTGATTGACTATTGATGATTTCCAAAGGCCTTAAACATAATCAGCTTTCAGGTAACCACAAAAATAAGGTCCATTATCAGAGATGAAGGAGCCACCGAGTAAATGGGAAGTTTCAAGGCAGTCCTACATTGTCACAGAAGCTTAACTTCCAAATTAAATGCTTAAATCCTCCACTGATTTAAGATGTACAGTATTTCCATTAGAATAATAATACCACCACTGAGATTTTGAATTTATGTGCATATTTATGGAGTGAGCTGTCTATTGATGGATCATAACGATGACATCTCTGCTACAAAAGAGTCCAAGCCTGGCGCCACAAAATGGCCCACACTATTGGAACCATGCCATGGGTGCAGCACCCAACATGCTGTTGCCTCTTGGGAACTGCTAATTCCATGAATTGCTTTTTAAAGGGTGTTTTCTTTATTCATTTCCCCAATTAAAAACATATCTAAAGATTTTTCCATGCTTTTAAGTTCATGCAAGAATATTTTTTTTGTCCTTTGAGAGGATATTCAATACCTTTTTACAGAGTATACAGAGCTAGCTCAAGGAAACAGCATTTGCTCAGGAAAAACCTTTTGGAATGTGCCAGGCTATCATGGTATGGTTGTTCTACATTCTACTGGTATTTCATGTTAACACCATATCCATATTTGGAATCTCACCTTGCCATTGTGAAGCTAGGTTGAGTGTTTTCATATGACAATGATTTTCAGTTCATATTTAATATCTGCGTGAGGCAGGTGAAGCTTAGGAAAGCAAAGGGGCATTGACCATCTTGAAAGCTTTGGTCCTAGTGGTAGACATCCGAACTTCAGTGACCAAGACATCGGGGACAGCAGGTTACCCTTTCTTTACTATGAATATTTGGAAGCTGATTTTTTTTGCATTGCACTTTTAATTAGCTTAAAGTATCTGATTGTCCTCATACACATACCATTTTCCTTATAAAACTCTGATTCTTATCATTTTTTCAGTCTGAGAAACTGAGAAATGTTGAAAAATATATATATTATATATAGTATATTAGTCAGGATGGTTTAGATTATATTGTGGTAACTAACACCCTTCCAATTCTCCAGTTCACCCTTTTGAACAACAAAAGTTCATTTCACATTCAAGTCACATGCCCCACACCCGTGGGCTGGGGTCTCTTTTCTACACAGAACTTACAGACCCACCATCCGGCACATATGTCTTATCTAGTGGCTGAGGTAGAGGAAGAGACACCTGGAGGACCATGCCCATCTCTTTTGCCCAGAAGGGACTACACCACACTTTCCACAACCCACTGGCCCAAAATAGTTACACAGTTCCTTCAGCATGATAACGGGGTGGTAAAATGTCATTCTCCAGGGTGCCTGAAAGAAGAGAACAGACATGAGGAAGGACCAGCATCTCTGCCACAGGTAACAAGAACTAGCTGCCACTTTCTGCCAGGACAATTTCCCGAGCTAACTGAATTTCACAACCAATATGTCCAGGCTCCAATATTGTGTAGACTATAGGAAATAAAAATATGTGACTGAATCATGTTTGAAATTTAGTTTCCTTCTGTAAATCATCTGAGTCCAAATGGTATGTTAAAGAGAGATGTTATCCAATCCTTTACAGACTCGGATAGGAGGGATAGCCTTCCCAGTGTGTACATATAACTTTACATATTCCCGCACAGTGGGTTCCAAAGTTAACTCCACGTCTGCAGCAAAGAAGCATTTCTTTACACTTTTGTTTTAATGACTGAGTCCTTCACATTCTCCCAGTCATTGAAAGGTGAGAGATATTAACTAAATGTCTGATTTACCTTTCTAAATCTCAGACTGATGCAATAATTTTATCAGTCTCTCTAAAAATGGCTTCTTTTTCCAATGTTCTTCTGTCTATGTCCAGCTGAATAGGGGGAGGGATGTGGGATTTACATACCTCCAACATTCAGAGGGGAGAGGGTTGGTGCCCCAGCCTGCTCCTTGGGCATGGGGGCTATGAGTTTATTGATGTCTGAGGTTGTGACTTGTCTTCAGAGACCACTGGTCCTGTTGGGTGGTCTCTGCTGTTGGAATCTGCAGCACCCATGGGCTTCTCTTTGGCTCTTGACGGTTAGCCGTGCCTGACCTGATCTCCTTCAGGCTCACGTTTGACTCCTCTGAGCTCTGGTGGGGATCTGCCCTTGGGGGTCCACTGCACAACCCCTGCTACAGTAGACTGGCTACAATGACCTCCTTGGGAAAACACTGTAGCCATTTCTGGGGCTGGTGCACACAGCACGGATTTGGGAAAATAAATGTCAGATCCTCCTACTTTGTCACCATGCTTGGGTGCCAGATTTACTTTGGTGTGGCTGTATTCCAGATTAGTGAAGATAATCTGTAAAGTGGCCTACTCTCAGAATACTAATTAGACTATTGGTTGGCAGGGAGGGACATCAGAAGAAGAGCTTCTTTCTGCCTTTAGTATTATCCTCAGCTCTCGAACAATCTTCTCCCTGTCCTTGTCGAGCTGTGGAGACTCGGTCAGGAGGCATCTGCTGATCTGACTCTCCAGTGGCTCACTCTGGGCCTACCCACAATCCCCTGGAGTTGGAAAGGGACAGACTTTCTCTCTGCTTCTTCCTGTTTGAACTTCCTTCCAGCCCATCAGGTCTGGCTTTCGATATGCTAAACGTAGACAATTTTTTCTTAATACAAGCTTGCCTAACTTGCAAGATGATTTTCTTGCTGTAAAATCTTGTATTTGAACGTTGGAAGCTAAAAATTACCTTATTTTCTGTTTCTGTTCCCTGCTTAGCAGTCCTCATTTTCTCCCTAGGAAGACAAATGTCCTAAGTCAACTAAGGTGACGGACCTGTACTTAAAAAGACAAAGGAGAAAAACACATTAATTATTCTCCACATATCAGCTCTGCAACACATATGTGCAAATTAGAGAAAATGAATATACATTTGGTTGGAAACTAGTGTTTCATTTACTCAGTATTCCCGTAGATGTTAGAATCGGTATCACAGTTTGGAACCTGATTTTTTTTGTGTATGTGTGTGTCTGTGTGTGTGTTTTACTTCATTTACCCAACAAACATGTTCGAATAATCTATTATATGTCAAGCCTGTCCCATAAATAACACAGCCCATTTCCTCCTTGGGTCTCAAAAATCTATTAGTTGAGAAACTCAAACTCATGCAATCGGTGCACTTGAGAGGTGTGTAGATGCACCGTGAGGGCAGAGGAAGAAAATTTAACTCCACCTGGGGATGTCAGGGAAGTATCCCCAGAGAATGTGACATTTTAGATGACTCAAAGGATGAAGAAGAGGGTGCAATAGGTTGGTGGTAATTTTAAGCAGAGGGAGAGAAAACAGCACATGTAAAAGTGCAGAGGTCACACAAGGCATGTCACTTTGGTGCTTCTGTGTGGCTGGAAGATATGCTATATTGGGTACAGATGGGGGCGGTTTCAATAGTGGTAGGAGATGAGGAAGAAAATATAAGAGAGACCAAAGCCAGACTTAAAAGGGCTTGTTCAATATCCAAACAACTTTAGCTTAATCTCAGGTGATATATGTGTCATTAAACATTTTTCAGCAGGTGGTAATGTCTCAGATATTCATATCTGAACTTAAGGAAAGTCAGTGGAGAGGATGAATTGGAGGAGGTGAAGCAGGAAGACTGGTTAAGCAGCGATTCGATTAAACCAGACGTGGTGGTCATTGGTGCTTTGCATCAAATATTTCCAGCTTTCTTTCTTCTGGGTGTACAGTATGACTGCACCCTCAGGCTCCCTATGAGGTTGGGTGTGTCTGTGTGACATGCTTCAGTGAATGAAATGTTAGCTGAGGTGTCATGTGTCATTTCTGGGTGGAAACTTTAAGATCTAGTGTGTGATTCATCTTGTCTTTTGACCCCCACCCTGGTGATCATGGTGTCTTCCTCAGCCTGGGTCCCTGGGTGATGACAGTGAGCAGGGTTCCAGGTGATGCAGGTTGGCTATGCCACATGAATAAGAAACTTCTGTTGTGTTAAGCCACTGAGATTTGGGGGTTGTTCATTATCACTGTGTGACCGAGACCATCCTGAACACCAGGTCAGTGGCAACAGGGGACACAACTAATACTGTGTGGCAGCAAAAAGTGTGGAAGGAGGAGGTGAAGTCTAGAATGACAGCCACATTTCAGACTGGTTGGACCATGCCTAGCCCCTCATGTGCATTCATTTTGCTTCCCCGTTTGAATCCAAGTTCTTTGAGAAAACATTGTGTGAGACTTTTTTTTTTAATGGAAATGCATTTATTTTACTTATTTTTTAAATTTTATTTTACTTTTGGCTGTGTTGGGTTTTCGTTTCTGCCCGAGGGCTTTCTCTAGTTGCGGCGAGCGGGACCCACTCTTCATCGCGGTGCGCGGGCTTCTCACTATCGCGGCCTCCCTTGTTGTGGGGCACAGGCTCCAGTCGCACAGGCTCAGCAGTTGTGGCTCACGGGCCTAGTTGCTCCGTGGCATGTGGAATCTTCCCAGACCAGGGCTCGAACCCCTGTCCCCTGCATTGGCAAGCGGATTCTCAACCACTGCACCACCAGGAAAGCCCTGCGATACTCCGTTGAATTCCATTTGGTATACCCATTCTCTGACCCATACGTCCTGCTCCAACTCTCAGATGAAATGAATTCTGTGTTTTTTAAAATTTTTTTGCGGTACGGGGGCCTCTCACTGTTGTGGCCTCTCCCGTTGCGGAGCACAGGCTCTGGACGCACAGGCTCAGTGGCCATGGCTCACGGGCCCAGCCGCTCCGCGGCATGTGGGATCTTCCCGAACCGGAGCACGAACCCGCGTCCCCTGCATCGGCAGGCGGACTCTCAACCACTGTGCCACCAGGGAAGCCCGAGTTCTCTGTTTTAATAACAGGTGACGTACAGCTTTGCCACAGCATATTTGACAAGTCAAAGATATTTACAGAGCATTCTGTTGATGGTCACTTTCTCCAGGATCCACAAGAGAAGTGACCTTCTAGAAACATTAACTAATACAATAATTTTCTTATTGGCTTTTAAACATTTCCCTCCTCACTGTTCTTCTATTAGCCTTGCAGGGAGACTCACGGGTCAATCTACTATTCTATGTTTTGTTTTGTTGGGGGTTTTTTGCACATTTTGGTCACAGGTTTTGCTCAAAGTATTGAATAGAAGGAGAATTTAGGCTTATGTGTAAACCTAACTTACCCACCATCTCCCTCTTCCATTACCAGGGGTAATGAAAGTTGGCAGGATTTTTCTTTAGTAGAAAAATGAGCATCAAAAGGAAGAAGGCAATTCTGCAAGAGGAGTTGATTTTAAAATATTTTTAAGTTAAAAAAATGTTAACAAAGAAATAATGTAGGATCCAATTCACTATTTTAAATAGCACATGGTTCTTTCAGGCAATGTCAAACATCCTTCTGAGGTAGAATCTTAAGAATCACAGAAGGAGAATCTGTTCTCAAATCCAGGTTCGAATGGCACCTGTCCATGCAGCCAGGAGCTATGATTCAGGGTGTGGTGTAGAAAGGACCACTGAGGAAGTGGATCTGTGGAAACCCACACACACCCGGCCCCACCTCCCCGTCACCGGCGCCCTGGGGCTGCTTGCATTTAGGATTGGAGTTGAGAAAAAAAAAATGGAAATGATTTCTTACATTTAAGGGCTCAGTTTACCACTGAAATTGCTTTTCATCTAAATCAAGCAGTGGCTGATAGCACAGAACACTTAAACAAAATTAAACAGGAATCTTTCATGTTTTGAGAGGCACTTAGGTAGGCTATATTGTTTATCCCTTCCCTTCCTCCCTTCCTTCTTTCCCTCCTTCCCTCCTTCCTTCCTCTTTCTTAAATAAAACTCACCCACCCCAATAGAAGAATACCTTTCACAGGTTTCAAGCATCTCCTCTGGCACTGTGGATTATGGGAGAGAGAGGGATTGCTATTTCAGGGGGCTGGGGCTCAGAGCTTCCCCCTCTGTTTACTGCTCTCCTTTCTTGCAAATTGAACTACCTCCTAGTCATTTTAGGTATGTCAAGATATCAACAAATGTTAATAGTACCCTGGATAGAAGTCATTGTATTTAACCTGCGAGATTTAGATGTTTGCGTGTGGTATGTGGGTCTGAGCATTCACAAACATCTGTACAAAAATTAAATCCTTACACCATACGGGAAACAGAATTTCTGAGCAGAACCAACTGTTGGATAAACCTCCTCCTAAAGCAAACAATAATTGCTTTAATTTTTGTGGCTAGTACAGTTGGCTAAAATAAGCTAACCAGATTTGACTGAACATTGTCGAAGATTTTTGTGATGTGGGCAGCAGGGTTGTTGAAGTGTTGCCAGTGAGTGGAAGTGGTTTTGTGGCCACTGGGCCCCTTGCCCACCTTTCTGGGGCCTAATGGTGCAGATGTGAGGTATGAAGGAGTCCGGTCCATTGGAACGGGAATGGGGAGGAGGGGAAACAGACCGGAAGAGCTAGA
>NW_006798629.1:4178542-4191042 GCF_000442215.2 Lipotes vexillifer | reverse complement strand
ACATTGGATAAAGTATGTGTTATAGAGAAATCTTTAATAGGTAGATGGATTTGTTAGTTATTTCTGTGTAACAAACCATCCCCAAACTCAGTGGCTTTAAACGACAGCCCTTTATTGTTTTTCATGAATCTAGGGTTTAGTTGGATGGTTCTGTTGATCAGGGCCAGGCTTGGCTGAGCCCATATGGGCTTGCACATAAGCCTGTGTTCAGATGGTGGTTTGGTTTGGGGTGTTGTAGACTAAGAAGGCCTCAACTAGAAAGGCTCAGCTCTGCTTCACAGGATATCTCACCCTCTTATAGGCTACTCCAGGCTTGTTCACATGGCAGGAGCAGAGGTCCAGAATGATGAGCGAAAGCATGCAAAGACTCTCTAGGTCTATGCCTGGAATTGGCACACCAGCTCTTTCTCCACTACTCTACTGGCCAAACCAATCTCAAGGCCAGTCCAGATTCAAGAGATGGGGAAATCAACTCTAATTCTTCATGGGAAGAGTTGCAAAGTCACATTGTGAAGGGTGTGACTACAAGAAAGTCATTTATTGGGCTGCCCATGAACTCAATCTACCACAGCAGTCATCAGAGTTGCCCTGTAATGTCTCTTACTCTTCAGGGTGTCTGGTCAGAGACTCTGGGTCATAGTCAATATCCACTAGAATGAGCATTTATTTACTGAATACACATACACACACACACAACAAGTGTTATGAAGGAAAAATTCAGAGGCTAAATAATCACCAAAAAGGAAGACTTGACTTAGGCTGAGGGGTCCTTCATTGAGCATATAATGTGGCATTGAGCTCAGAAAGGTGAGTAGGAGAAAAGGCCCCAGCATGTGCAAAGACCCTGAGGCAAAGCAGCAACACAGCCCTTTGGAGGAACTGAAGGAGGCAAGTATACCAGGTGTTGACAGATCAGAATGTTTAAAGAACTTTAAGGAAGAGAGCAAACAAGATGATGCTTCCATTTTCATAGAATAACCCTGGTTGTTAGGGGAGAATGGATGAGAGGAGAGCAAGGAGCGACATGGGGTGATCAATTAGGAAGATATTGCAGTGAGATGTGGAAGAAGCTTAGACTAGGGTTGTAGCAGTGGAGGTAGAGAAGAGAAAGGCCCATTCATATTTAGAAAATATAATTGATGAGTAATAAGGAAGAGGTGTGTTTATGTCCTCTGTAGCTATCTAGACAGAGATGTCATGGCTGAGATTAGAAACATGGGAGGAGGTCCAGAATGAGGACACAGACTGTGAGTTTGGCTTTGTCTATGCTTAGTGTTAGAGACTTTGAGACAGCTCAGGGAAGACTGGAGGACATGTGGGCTAGAGCTGTAAGTTCGGGAGTCATAGGTACATAGAGAGTAATTGAAGCCATGGTTATCAATAGATTCCCCCAGGAAGAGACTTGACAGTAAGAAGGTAAGAAGCTCCAGGAATAAACCTTGAGAAACTCTGAAATTCAAAATTGAATAGCAGATTAGAGGCTACTAATGAGGGTCTAGATAGCTAGGAGGAAAGTCAGGAGAGCGTGGCGTCACAGAATCCAGAGGAAGTGAGTGCTCCCATGGTCCACATTGACTATCACTGGGGGCTCTGGGAGCATGAGGAAGGAAATGGCCCATCAGATTCATGGAGGTCATTGTCAACTTTATTAAGAATGGTGTAGGTGCCCAGCAGTGGAAAGAATGGGGAAAGAAAATTCATACAGACTCTGGCAGTTTGTTTCAGGGGGTCCACCTTGGAAAATTCAGTAGAAATCTTGAGATAAACTTCAGACCTACTTTGCCTAACATCTTTCTCTTAAAGCTTGGTGGGACAAACTCTTTCATAAGATTTTATTTTATTTTAATTAATTAATTAGTTCAATTGAAATATAGTTAACTTACAATGTTGTGTTAGTTTCTGGTGTACAGCAAAGTGATTCAGATATATATATTCAGATATATGTATATCTGAATCACTTTGCTGTACACCAGAAACTAACACAACATTGTAAGTTAACTATACTTCAATCACTATGTGTGTGTATATATGTATATATATATATATATGTATTCTTTTTCAGATTCTTTTCCATTACAGGTTATCACGAGATATTGAGTAGAGTTCCCTGTGTTATACAGTAGGTCTTTGTTGTTTACCTATTTTATATATAATAGTGTAGGGTATATATGTTAATCCCAAACTCCTAATTTAGCATAGGATTTAAAATTTGACCTATTAGTTTGTATGTGAAGAAAGACTAGGAAACTTTTAGCAAGAAGACAAGGGAAAGAATTTTCACCTTTGTGGATCTGTTTTCTTGGTAATAACTGGAATTTACGTGCTCTCCTACATCTACCCACACAAAAGTAAGTGTCCCTGTGAATAGCTGATGGATTTTTCTATTAATTTTCTTTCTTAGAAATCTAGGACCTAAGACTCCTCAGACTGTGGGTTGCCTTCCCGGTGAATTCTTTGAGATCTCAAAGTTACTCTAAACACAGTCTTCGGGTTCCATATTATTCCCACACCATCCTTAAAAGGAAGCAAAAACCATTGTCCTGATAATATTCACATCCAATTCCTATCTCACTTTCTCTCCAAAGTTATAATTTTATACCAGAGTAGCTTATTTTTCATTTCTCTTATTTCTGCTCTTCTCTCTTTACATGGAGATAAATTCATATCAAGGCTTTTGATTTTCTCACTCTTTGAGACCTTTATCTCTCTTAGGACAGCAATTTCCAATGATTTCTCTTTGTATTCATACAGGCAGTATTATATTTCCTCCTGTTTCCTATCATTTAAAAATATCTCCCAAATGTTGCCAGTTTTTTTTTTTAGACAAATTGCCACTGCTGAGAACAGTGACAGTGAGATGCAGTAAGTGATCTCTGTGTACTAGGTGAACTTTTAAAAATGATGTAATAAATAGCTTGAGAATGCTTAGTGTAGAAAAATCCACTAATGAGGAAGCTCATTTTTTATTTAAATCTCTTGTTAAAATACAGGGTTTTTAGTTTTTCCCCTGGACTTTCTCCTTTGCCCTGGTGACCTCATCATCAGTCGCATGTCACCAAACTGGAGAAATTAAATGTGTACCTTGGTGGCAATACTACTCACTACACATTGACAGACAGCTCCTTTGTCCTTCGGCTGTCCTCTGCCTGTGCCGTGGTCCTATTAAGCCATCAAAGCCCATAATAGCACATGGGCAGGTCCAAGGGGAAGGAACAAAACAGAGCTTTTTGAGGGGACGAAGTTTCCTTTCCTTGTTACTTTATTCTTTTTCTTTCATGGGAAATGGGATGCCTCCTTAAAGAGAACCCTCTAAATATAAGAGAAGAAAGTTGAATTAAATGAGCCACTGGGAGATCAGGGCTGTTTATTTGGGGATGTTTATCTCTTGAAAGCTCTTAGCGTGTGTGTTTCTGTTGTTAGAACCATGATCATTGGCAATGTGGCTTCTATTTTATTTGTATTTGTCTGTACTATTATGGAGGATACATTGGCTTCCAGTAACTGCTTAAGGTCATGTGGAAACTAAACCAAGCAGGGAAGAGGGAGACTGTGTGGGGGAGCAGAGGGCTGGAGCACAGCAGCCCTGCTGTGACCCGAGTCAGTGGGAATCCACTGGCTCTTCTCTGGTTCTGTGGTCCCGGACCTCTGTTTTCCCTTCTGGAGAATGGAGCTGGTGGTAAAGCTTACATCACTGACTGGTTACCAGGATTCAGTGAGCAATACATGAACGGTAGCTGCTGCTTTGTCAGTGCTACAGTGTTTTGTTGAATAATAATGGGCTCTGTCTGTCACTAAGAATGTTCTAATAGCTGATGGTTTATCAGCACATTTCTTTGGGCCAGGCACTCGGTTTTATTTGCTTTGATTTTTTTTCATTTGATCTTTACAGCAATTCATAAGAAAGGTACTGTAATCTGGTATCCTCATTGCATGAATGAGAAAATCAAGGTTTAGAGAGAGTAATGTTAGGTTACTAGGTCAACACAGCTAGCAAGTGGCAGAAACCCTGAACCCTGTGCTCCCTACTGCACCCACCACACCACATGACCCTTGCCAGGAGCCTCGCAGGGACACTTCCTGCCCATCTACAGTGTGATTTTACTCCCAAAAACCTTGAGCACAAGGATGAACACTCAAACCAGAGAACACAGCTTTGTGGGTCCTACTTCTCAGCCCAGGGGACTGATTCTAAGTGATACACCTTATCTGATAAAAGAGCAGAGACTCGAATTTGAGGCCTGCCCACTAACTCTGTGACCGTGGGAAGCTTACTGATCACTGAAACTCAGTTTCTCACATTGCAACGATGAACAGAGATTCCGCTCCCCAGGGTGGCCCTGAGGATTGGTTGAGATGCACTATTGATAATGTCTCACAGAGAATGTGTCTCATTCTGTTCAGTGAAAATTGGGTGGGGTTTAGGTGAGGGTTACTGGAATGGAGCATTTCCTTAGGGATGGTTTTGCTTGTGTCATATGAACTCTGTCACTCTCCTAGGAGAACCAACTACTCTAATCTGTCCTGTTCCTTCAGCATCCTACAAGTTCAGGCCTAGAGCCTGAATAAGAAACCACTTAGTGTTTTCAAGTAATCGGCCACAACTAGCAAGAGGGTTTATTGTAAGCGCCAATAGTGATAGACTGAATTTCGGGGGGGGAAAAAAAGGAGGGGGGATTTATTGACCAGAGAAAAAACAAGCCAAAGCCTTGGCTAATTTGTGTAATCAGCTTTATCAATTTGCATAAATTGTACATCAGGCTATATTCCTCTTGGGCATAATAAGCCCAAATTTAGTTTTTCTAATTTTAAAGTCATCAGTGGCTTTTTTTTGCTTCTTCTGTTCCTTTCTGGGACTCGTGTGGGTCACACCTCCATGCATCTGTCAGGTGGTCTATGTGTCCCTAATTCTCAGGGACTCTGTTAATGCCTGGCTGTAGCATCCAATGCTTATTTTCCAAAATTGGTCCAGCCTCGACACTCCACCCTCCCCACCAATTCATGTCTTTTTGTCTAGATTTCATATGCCCCTTTTTTGTTAGATCCTCATTCAGATCAAAATCTTTGAAATATTTTTAAATGAACCCCTTCCATTTGCGGTGCCCTCCTACCCCAACCTTTCAAATGACTCTGCCAAATTCTAGATTGTTCCCTAGCAGGCTTTCTGCCCCAGATTCCACCCATGGCTTCCTCTTCTGACTTCTTTCTCAACACTCATTATTTCTGTTAAGGGTCTCTCAATAGTTCTAAAGGGTCTCAGAAGGCTTTGACTCCAGTTTAAGTTTAGAAGATGAATTGCGATGATTTTAGGGCTGTGACATAGCTTGCACCCAACCCTCCTTCTCCCAACCTTGGGCTCCTCCCCTTAGTTTCACCTCCCCCCAATACCTTCCTAGACTGTTTCTGGGCTATTCTCACTGGATTCCTGCTTTCAGTCTGGACATGTGTCAATGCATCTTCCACATCGCCACCAGAGTTTGAGACTGAGTGTGATTAAAATCTATCTCATCAAAAGAGGTGATCATAGGACTCGTTCACCAGCTTTAGTAATCAGAGAACTAATGAACCTCCTTGAAACTAGCAAGTGTTCAAGAATACCCATGAGAGGGGCTTCCCTGGTGGCGCAATGGTTGAGAGTCCGCCTGCCGATGCAGGGGACATGAGTTCGTGCCCCAGTCTGGGAAGATCCCACATGCCGTGGAGCAGCTGGGCCCGTGAGCCATGGCCACTGAGCCTGCACGTCCGGAGCCTGTGCTCTGCAACGGGAGAGGCCACAGCAGTGAGAGGCCTGCATACCGCAAAAAAAAAAAAAAGAATACCCATGAGAAAATACGATTTTATATAGCATGCAGATAGCATATGGTATGTTATACAAGTTGAGAACATGAGCGACTTTGAGAAGGGTTTAAATTTACGGATGATACTGAAGACACACATCCATCCCCTACCCTTTAGAGGGTGAGGTCACACAGGGCCTGAGCCACCAACTGTTATCAAAGACCAAACACTGGATTCAGGGACAACTTGGATAACCCAGATGACATTTCTTATAATTTTTTGCTGTCCAGAGGGCTGAACTGCTGGCATAAAATCTTGATCTCAAAGATGCAAATGTAAACGTAATGTCCTTTTTAAAACAGTAGCTAGTTATGGCACTAGAGATGTTTAAGCCCAAGGCTTTACAAACACTAATATCATTAGCTTGAAGAGTGCCCCTGCCTCGATTTCATAACACTAATGTTTGCAAATCTGGGCGTTTGTAATTCTTTTTATTTCTTTCAGTGTCACTGGAACTTGAGCATCTGCTTTCAAAGAATAAACTATGCTTTCTGCCCTGGAACCCATGGAGGATGACAGAGGAGAGGAATGCTGAACTTCTGGTATGCCCTTGGCCTCAGTCACAGCCATCCTTCTCAGGTTTCCTTTGGGCTCTGGCTCTGTTGGCCAGTCATTTTCACAGCTGGTTTAAAGAGTATGTGCCTAATTTAGAGCTGCTGACGCAGGCCACCTGGCAAATGCCTTGGGCTTTGACAGATTCCACTAACTTGAAGCCTAGGCCAAGTTCCCCTCAAGTTGTGCTGAGGTTTGTAAACCTTTTGGCAATGCTGGGCTAGGACTGGACCAGGTAATCAGTGTTTCATGGTCCTCAGCTAGGTGTGAAATTTTAATCAAAGAGATTTTATTTTTGCAGAAATATAACGCACCACCAGAAATGTCACATAGAATTAAACTTTGGATTCACTGAGTTTCAAGCTGAATCAGAGGGTTTCTTACACAATGGCAAACCCTGTCCTCTTTGGCGGGGGCGGGGGCAGGGTGAGGGTGTTGGGACGTGTTAAAAAGAAATGGAATCAGGGTAGTTCTCATGCCCTTTGTCTTAAGGGGGAGTATTACAATAATTTTTAGTCCATCCACACTTTGGAACTGGATAATTACTTTCCAATTTAATTACAAGATGGCACAGAAAATACATAAGCCTCAGCCCAAAAATATACTCTCTGTATCCGGTAGATATTGGAGGAGTGATTTGCTGTTCTATGCAATATGGTCTCCGACTCACTCCAGGCTCCCAGCCGTTCATCTAGAATGGTTTCAACAATCCTTCTATCTGATAAGTAAACACTAGACACAGAAGACTTTGGGACATCAGGCGAAAATGAGAGCGGGCTCTTTCCCAGGAAGATAAACCCAGAGGAGCCGGCTCCATAATAAAGGGAATTTAAGGTTTAGGAAAGAAGCAGGGCTGATGGCTAATGTGGAGAATAGATGAAAAAGATCTCTATGTGACTTGGAACACCAAGCTCAGTGGAGCTCAACCAGAGAGATTCTGGAGATACAGAATCCTCTGAGTATTCTCTGCCAGACCTCTGACAAAAACCCAGACCAACTCACCATGTGTTGCCTGTTACAGAAGTGATTCACCTGAGCACCGCAGAAACTGACTTCTTACTACCTCTCCTTGACCTGGAGCAGGTCACTAGGTCTCCGTGGGCTTTCTGGTGGCTTCTCCCTCTCTCTGGTTGGGGTGGGAGGTGGTGGGTTGTACCAAGCACAGAACAGAGTGTGGCTTCTAGGATCAGACTAGGTTCAGATCCTGTTCTGTACTTCCTGGCTGCAGGACATGGGGAAAGTTGCTTCTCCTTTGTGTGCCTCAGTTTTGTTGTCTATGAAATGGGGTGAATAGTAGAATCCACCTCAAATGTTGCTATGAAGATTAAATGAATTGTTGGCAATGAAGTCTTTGACAGAGTACCCCTTCATTCAATAAATATGACAAAGTTGATGATGCCTCAGCCAAAGGGGACATGCCATGTTCATGTGTGTGTATAAACAGAAAGAGGTATCGGTGTGTATGTGTATGCACATGCATGTGTGTGTGTGTGTGTGTGTGTGTGTGTGTGAACAGAAAGAGGTGTGTGACTAAGGCTTTAACAAAGGAGCCTAAGTGCTGGGTGGCAGGAAGCTGTGATAGAAAGATGTAACTTCATGGGACAGAGATTTTCCTCATTCCTTGGACCTGGGGTAAGTGATGCTAGGCTGGTGATGGAAATGAAGATGCCAGGTCACTAAGTCCCTTTTCTTCTGTGGCTGTGGGCCTCCAGATGTCAGAGGTGGGGCTTTACTGAGTCACTGCAGATTGTCTACCTCGGGGGCAAGATAGTCACCGGTTGTGACACAGAGCAAGAGCTAAATGGGATCAGACTCCTTGGGGGTGACTTTGGAAGGATTTTAGCTTCGTCTTCTAGTCAAAGATAGTGATCAGGACATAGACCACTGGGCTGTGTAAATATTCCTGGAGGGCTCAGAGAGATCCAGGGTGGAGTAGCCTGGATGTGGAAGAAATATTCTCATGATAGGCACCCTGAGACCCAGAAGCCTTGTAATGTGAATAGTAAATAAGCATAACCTTAATGTTCCAAGCTGGCAAGGCTGGATCTATTGTTTACATTGCTTCCTCCTGGAGCGGGGTTGGGGAGTGCGGGTGTCTGGCTGTGAGCACGGTCGTCCCTCCATCTTCCTCTCAGCTGTAATAGGAAGGCTGTTATACCTGAGTATTCATGATCTACTCAACAGGTTTCTTTTCCATATTTGTTCTCTATCATTGACATGAATAACTCTGGAAGGTAAAAAGATACAAATAAGGAAGAACATATTCACTATGTTACTTGAAATGTGCTCTGAACCAAGGTAAGGCAGAATTACTGACTATACTTAGGCTTGGAAATTTTAGTTGACTGCATTTCTTTATCTCTTTTGCCAGCACAAACAAATAACTTGAAGCCAATCATTATATTTTTAAATAATAAGAATGTTTAAAAATCTTTAATTCTTTTAAAACATCTCTAGATGAATCATATCATATTTCTCTAGGAGCTAGAATGCAGTAACAATGGACTCTTAGTATCTTTCCTGCACACATAAAGTGAAACATAATATTTTTTATGAGTTTTCTTGTTTAATGGAAATTATACCATAAGTTAAATTTGTAGAAAGGGGGGGAAGATTGGAATATACTAGTTGAAGGTGACGCTCAGCTTTGACGGGGGTTCAGGTAAACCTTTTCCAGAGGGAAAATGTTTGGTAGACCTTTGCACGCAGGGAAAACTCTGTTAAGGAAAGAGAACACGATAGGGCCATGATTTTTAAAAAAATCAAATCACACAATAAAGCCTTTTGTATTGAGCATATGCAAGCCCAAACCAGGTATGTATAGACATCCTAATGTTAATTAATTTATCTGTGAATTGAGTCTCAAATATTAATTAATTTAGCAGTTCAGTGAATATTTGAATTCGTCTAACATGGATCTCTGCATTTCTGTCTTTTCCTGTGCTTACCCATATGAACTCAAGTTTCCTAAGTACCAGGAAGTAATTTTCTCATTGATTTTCTTGTTTGATGTCATTTATTTTTAATATTCTTGATTTGCCAATATCCTTAATACTCTTGAATTTTCAATTCATTCAATAAATATTTTTTCACCATTCATACAGAAACCTAGAACTGTCATAAGTTAAAGATACATACAGAAAATGCAGACTATGTTTGCCCCTGAACTTTGAGAACTTTATTGTCTTATTGAGAAAACAAAAATGCCTAAATGATTAGAGCATGATGGTGTTGACTGTTGCCTGATGGGATTTCCAGAAAGCCTAGTTTATGTAGGACATCAAAAAAGAGACTCTGGGGGAGGTGGGGCCCTGCCTGGCACTTGAAAGATAATAGATAAACTGAGGGGAAGGAAGGAAAGATTCTGGGCAGTCAGGCTGCCATGAGCTGAGGTGTGCACCATTGCCAGTGGTTTGACTGAATTTCTCTGCCTTAGTGTGGTAGGCTGCTTATATGAATGCAGAGTCCAGAATGGACCATACTCCTTCTAATCCACCCAAGTTGAGACTTAACTCTGTGCTTTTAGACACGAACCAGGGATAGAATTATGAACCTCAGAGTTACTGAAGAGCTAAGACCATGCCTTTTTCATTTCTGTGACCCCAGTGCTGGGCATGTGGATATTTTCATGAATATTGATGGAGTGAAGGGACCTTGCAGAGTTTGGGATGTCCCCATGCAGCTTGCCTGAGAAATGACCACTGATCCCTGGATGAGCCCAGTGATTTGAAGCTCTCTCCTCCCAGAATCACTCGTTTTTTAGAAGGCCTTTCCAAATAGTGAATTGGAAATTACTTCCAGGAGCTTCTGCCCACTGGTCCTGGCTGTGTCTTCTTGAGCCAATTTGGCAGCCCTGCAGCCCTGCAGCTCATTCAGGTGGCAAAGCATTTTCAACCGGGTCCATTTTGGCTTGTGTTGAATAGACACACCCATGCACTTGACTTCCTCTAGGGATGTTTTGTGAGATTATCCATCAGTATGGTTCAGCACCAGACAAGCTAGCCCAAATGGCCTGCCCCTTTTGTTCCTTTGTGGTGGAAGATGAGGATTCACTGACCCTCCTAAAATCCCCAGAAAACCTGGCAAGTCACTGATTTGCTATGAAAACACTGATGGGAGTGATTCTAGGGATCAATACCTTTAAAGCCCAGTTGATTGCTGACTCAGGAAAGCAGCCTTCCCTTCCCCAAAGCACAAGAAAGCAGCCCCTTGAACATGCTACTCTGTATTTTTATTTTACATTTTTCAATGCAGATTTCAATAACGTTTGTCAGTGTCTTCCTCTTATCTGGCAGTTTATGACCTGAGATGCTCCCTGTCCCTTTGGCCAGAATATCCATGCAGCAGGAGGCTGTAGCCAGTTAGGGAAGCTGGGGCAGCAGGAAGATTCTTCTCTTTCTTCTCCACTCCAACTATTTTTCCCTGGCCCTTTTTACCAGGAACATGTCAACTGTAAAAATATGAATCTTTCCTCCCCTGCTTCCCACCTCCCAATATATATGTTATTTATCAAATCTAAGAATAAAAAGAATGCAATTTCAAGAAAGCTTTTAAAGATTTCAATTTCCTTAAAAAAAAGAAGAGAGAAGGGACATGTGCTCAGCTCAGGGTGTCATGCTGAGTATTTGCTGTTTGATACTTAGCTGTCATTAACAGCTAAGAGTTATTCCTATTCTGTGGGTAGAAATAATCAGGGTCTCCACACATATCACGTGTTTAAATCAGTGAGCGTAAGCGTCTCCATTCAGGGAAATTTGCTGACGGTACTGAACTCAGTCTGTGAAGCAGTTTTGAGCTGGTTGCAGGGGAGGAGAGCTCTGGTCACATCTGGGGGAACTCAGGTCTTCTTTGTCAACATTCCCCATTGATCACAGGGCGTCTGCGACAATGTAGTCCAATATGGTAGCCGCTAGCCACTTTGGCTATTGAGCCCTTGAAATGTGGCCCATGTGTAATGTGTTCTAAGTATAAACTACAAACCAGGTTTCAAAGACTTAGTAAAAAATATGAAATATCACATTAGGAGTGTTTTATATTGATTACATTTTGGATGTATCCAATATTTTGGATATGCTGGATGAAATAATATTATTTCAATTATTTTCATGTATTTGGTTTGACTTTCATAAATGTGGCTCCTGGAAAACTTACAATGATGTATGTAGCTCACAGTATTTTTCTAGGGGACCACGCATGCTGATCTAGGAAGACAGGAAAGCTATTGCAAAACAGAAGGCCATGATAATCTACCGTCGCAACACTAGTTTCTTAAAAATATTAAACTACATGTTTTTGCCCGATCTTTAAAATATCCTTTTTCATATTTATCCAGAAACATATGAACAACTGGCTCCCTGTTTTGCTACAAGGTGAAAGGAAGTGATCTTCATTAGCTGTTCTAGTCCTTGGAAATGCAGTGTTTTGCTACTTTCATAGGTGCAGTGTTAATCAGCAGTGCCTTTGAAATTCTACAGACTCACCAAAGGGGCTCTTCACTCTGTCTCAGAGTCTCCCTTTCTTGGTTTGGCCTGGTTTGTTAAAATTCTAGGGATTCAGTATCCAACTTAAACTGCCAACCCCCTGGACTAGAGATGCAGCACGTAGATCTTGTGAAATCATTCAACGTGCAGCAGGACTCTCAATTCATCTGAAATGATAAGACCTCCCTTTATTGACCCTAAGACACTAGTGCCTGGGTGAAGCATCCAAACTCCAATTTCTATCTGCAGATGGTAATTGAATTATAAACTATGTACCGTGATGTCTCTATAAATTATGGGCATTTCTCTTAGAAATGGGTGAACATCAAGTTATTCTATTTGTTTGTTAATCTTGATGAATTGTGTTATTTGAATGACAATTGATTTACTACTCTATTCATCTTTTACCTGAAAATTATTAAAAGTGAGTCATGGCTGGGAGATGTTGCTACATTTAGATTTTTTAATTAACCCATGGTGCAGGTTTTCCTAGAATGGTCATAGACACTGACCTTGATATTAATCTGAATTATTCAAATTCCCTTCAAATGGTTGTCCCACAAGGTCTTTTGTCCTCCTGGTCTCACCACTGCCTGTAACAGAGGCTTTTTTTTTTTTTTTTTTTTTTTTTTT
>NW_006798629.1:4165277-4178107 GCF_000442215.2 Lipotes vexillifer | reverse complement strand
TTTTGTGGTACGCAGGCCTCTCACTGCTGTGGCCTCTCCCGTTGCAGAGCACAGGCTCCAGACGCACAGGCTCAGTGGCCATGGCTCACGGGCCTAGACCGCTCTGCGGCACGTGGGATCTTCCCGGACCGGGGCACGAACCCATGTCCCCTGCATTGGCAGGCGGACTCTCAACCACTGCGCCACCAGGGAAGCCCTGCATCAGATGCTTTTTTTGAATTCCTATCCTCATCCTCCTCCCAGACCTCCAGCACCTGGGAGCCTGTATTCTCCCTACACAACTGCCTTCTTAACTCATTCTAAAGTCTGTCCATGGAGGGGTGGTGGGACTGGTCTGACTGCTGCAAAAAAGGAGAAAAGGGGAGATCTCAGCGTCCAAATCTGTGTGGTCTGATATGGCATGAGGCTGTTGACATGCTGTAAGCACCAGATTTCAAAGAAAAAAATCTCAAATTAACAAAGTAAAATTGCTCATTCCTGCAAACATAGGAATAGGACACAAACCTGGCTTAAAAAAAAAAGTCAATTTCTTTTTTTTTTAATTTATTTTTTATTGAAGTATAGTTAAATTCCAGCATTTATTGTTTGTAGATTTTTTTGTTGATGGCCATTCTGACTGGTGTGAGATACCTCATTGTAGTTTTGATTTGCGTTTCTCTAATAATTAGTAATATTTTACACCAGAGCTTTTTTGGGGGGGGGTTGGCTGCATTGCATGGCATGTGGGATCTTAGTTCCCTGACCAGGGATCGAACTCGTGCCGCCTGCAATGGAAGTGCAGAGTCTTAACCACTGGACCGCCAGGGACGTCCCCCCCAAAAAAATCAATTTCTATTTGTGCCTCCATTCTGCAAGGGTAGGGAAACAATAAATTTGGGGTCAACCTCCCCTTCTCTCTTTTGCTGAGGGTCATAACTGTCCTGGGAGGTTACCTGGTCTTGCAACACTGTGGGGAAGAGGAACCTAGCATCCCTCTACCTTGGCAAGGTCCGGTAGGGGCCAGGGGTCACCTTGGCCACTTCTGGCACCATGCTGGATTTTGGAATCTCAGAGAAGTTGTCCAAGGTCCTTTCCATCTTCCACACTGCTCTCCAGCACATGGTGTAATTCTGGGTCTCCTGGAACACGCTGGGATATAGGGAGCCCTTGCAGGCTATTTGAAGCTCAGTCATCTTAGACCAGGGGTGAGCAGGCAAACGACAGCCCATAGGCCAGATCCAGCCTGCTGCCTGTTTATGTAAATAAAGTTTTATTGAAACATCCCACATTCATTCATTTACATGTTGTCTGTGGCTACTTTTGTGCTGATGGCAGAATCGAGTAGTTGTGACAGAGTCCATATGGCATGCAAAGGCTAAGATATTTACTGTCTGAACCTTTAAGAAAAAAATGACCAACTCCTGGCTCAGATATACCATGGACCCATATCTTCTTGGTCTTCCCACTTTCCCAGGGCTCTTCTTGGGGACTGGGGCATAGGTCCCCTACGTTTTCACATCCCATCGACTGTCATTTTTTCCCCCATCTCCACCCCCAGACTCAGTAATGGAGGTGTCAGTATCCAGGCTCATGTCTCAGGGACCTCACCAGTATCTGAGCTCTAATCAGCTCCCACAGGGAAGGAAGACTTCGTTCCAGTTCTTCAGATATTTTTTCAAATCTTTGTCCACGCCAAGTGTCCCTTTATTTCCCCCAAAGTTTAGGGTTTAAAATTCACATCTCAAAATTGTTCCTCAAATTTCCACGGTGCATCCCCTCCCTAAGGCAGTGAACGAAGAATGGCTTAGATCAGTGATTCTCAAAGTGTGGACCACAGGATGGCAGCATCCCCCGGGGATGTGTTACAAATGCAGGTTCTCAGGCCTCATCCCACATCCACTGAATCAGAAGTCCTGGGGATGGGACCCAGCAACCTGTATTCTGATAAGATCTTCCAGCAATTCTGATGCGGGCTAGAGTTTGGTAAGCCTTGGATGAGAATGAGTGGTGCTGGGAATGGAGATTGGAAGAAAGCATCAGATCTGCAATGCAATCTGTTAATGTAATCTGTCAGTGTTTCACTCCCATCATTGCTGTGTTTATATCTACTCTCATAGTACTTCTTTCTCGTGCACTGATTTGCTTTAACACATCAGGGTCATGCTCACTGTGCCCCAGAACCTGTAGTGGACAAAATGTTCGTAGAAGCCCAAGGCTCTTTGTTCCTTTAAGAAGTAGGTGCCTCTTTTATTCAGACCTCTGAGTAGGACAAGGCCATTACTAGTAGCTGAGAATTCATTTCCTCTGCCCTTATCACTGCCTTTCCAAACTGGACTACATGTGCTCAGGTTAGAGTGTGCACTTAGGGCTCTGCAAAGCTGTATCATTAATGGGGGACATTGCCCTATCTAGAGTTGAGGGAAAGCTATATGGGTAAGTATGGGTAAAACTGGGGTTAGAATATAAAATTTGCATTTACTTTAAAGGTAGCACAACAAATTTCTAGAATTGCTTCAGGCTGTGCCACCAGAGCCTCCAGGGAGGGTATCGACTCTCCTTTTCCAGTGGAAATGTTTGAGGAGTCCTAGTGTAAGCAACCCAAGGGGTGGGCAGAATATGACTTGAAGACTTAGTCTGGGCACTTAGCCTGTTCATAAATGAGGAACTGCTCCAGTTAGCCTCTTTATTCTGTTACTCAAATATTCACCTTTCATCCATATATTTTGTATTCTTAATTATGTATTATCTATATTGAATTTTTCTTCCTTCACATTCATTTTTTCCCTCCCTGTTTCCCTAGCTTTCATCCTGTGTCTTCTAAACCCATAGGCCGTGTTTATAAGAAAGCCACTGATTAAGCCAATGTGTGGATCCATATCTAGGGGACCTCTTATAGACTCATTTTTGCATTAGTGTTCTCATCAGCTAAGCAGTGGACCTGATTTATTTTAATATAAATGTACGTGTGGGTTCACCACTCACCGCTTGGCTGAAACCTCCGCCAAGCTGGGCAGATCTTCGGAACTGCTGCAAACTTACACCCTCCCCCAACTCCAGTGAACTCCTTGCTCTGAATTCTCTCCTTTCATAACCTCTTACTCCCTGTTTGTGCAAAGCTCTGTGTACTGAACGAGGAGCTGACTGGTGAGGTGCACGCCTGGCTGTTTCTCTCACACGAGAATGATGGCGGATGTGGAGTGGCGTATTCACGCCCATTTGTATACTTGCTTTGGAGCCCTTTTGAAAATGTAACCCTGGAGGTAAATTCCCCACACATTTCTTTTAAGTTGGTCCTTTCTCCATGCTTTTTATTACGGACTTTCCATTTTCAAAAACTAATGAGACAGTAAGGAAATCTTAAAGCCAAATGTAAATGTGGATTTGAAAATGTCCCATTTTGGGTTTCCAGCAATGCTTGATCATTTTTGCTGTGAGAGCAGTCAGATTTATGAAAGGAAATGGACCTGTCTTTTTGCTTTGTTTTGTTAAATAATTCATAGCAAAAATCCATGATTTTTCAAAGATCTTTCTCTATTTCAAAGATCTTTCTCTATTTCAAAGAGCACTGAACTAAAGAATAACAAATAAGAAAACATTAGAAATTTGGCTCCTTTTATTTTTTTAATTATCAGAAATATTCTTGACCAACCTTGTGTCTAAGTCCCCATTTACCAGCCCAAATAAATTGGTCACAGCCTGCTCCCCTGTTTGTTGCATGCAGGAAAAAAAAAAGAAAGAAATATGGAGGTTTTGCATTAATTTTTTAATGCTGATTACAACTTTCCAAGGTTTCTTTTGGAGGAAATACACTATGTACTGTTGACATATGATTCCTTTCTGAAGATAATAAAGACAAAGGTATTCAACTAAGCTCTGAATTCCACCTTCCCCATTTCTTCAAAGATGTTATTTGTAAACAGCCTACCCAAATTGACTAATTAAAGAAAAAGAAATCATTCAGCACAGTGGAGTTTCCTGGCAGGGTTTTTGGAATCCAACCACTGGAGTGGATGCTGCACCAGTGAGAGCTCTGCCATCAGTTTTGATGACAAGAGTTTGGAGCAAAGTATCAACTGGGCAGTATGACTATGAATGAAAACATCCATATTCCTATAAGGAAAAAATCAGCAATTTGGATTTGTTATAGTGAGAACTATCATGAATTCCTGTGTTTTTCTGGATTAGAGGACTTGAAGAATAGTTAGTTATCCAAGGTAAATGGAGGTGATGACAATCAAATATTCTCCATCAAAGAAAAAGTCTCCTTTTCCTGGGGAAATGACTGGAGTGGTGCCATGTTACGTAGCCTAGTGCCATTATAATGAATTTTACAGACCAATGGAGGGGCTGCAGAATCTTTCACAGTCAAAGCCATTTGTGTAGCTGGATTGGGTGCCCCTCCCCCACCCAAAGATTGACAGATTTGCACTTAATATTGTCAGCCATATGTGTTCATATTGTCCATTATAACATGATAGAATTCCGGCGGTGCTCCTGGGGAGAGAGCCCCACCACTAATGTGGCCACCTTGGTGGATAGGGTAGTGTCACTGTTGTTGGGCTGGGAGAAGGCAGAACCGTGGCTCTTGTGGAGTGGGCTTACATGGGTGTCCTTGCCTGGAAGCCCCCCTTCCCCCTCACTTGCTATAAACATCATGAAACATACTTTTCCCCATAGACTACAAGACAGTCTTATATCCAATGTCACCAGACTCTGAGGGTCCGACCCAGATTTATAAAATATCTTTACCAAAGGGACTGAAAAGTTTCCCTCACTGAGTATATTCATTACACTGAGAAGGACTATGAGGTCTAAAGGGTTAACCTCAGTCCAAGATCTGACTCTGGTCAGGGGTGAAATTGAACTTATCTCCATCTTCTTACCTGCTGACTCAGAGAAAAAACCACCCTAGGGCAGACCTCATTGAGAACAAAAGAGAACAGGACAAGTGTGCCAGGTTCAGAGAAAGTAAAGAGGAGACTCCAAAGTTAAAATTCACAATCAAGGCATATATATGCGATGCAAGATCAGAAGAAAGGAAGTAAAGGGAGAAAGAAAGAATCCTAAACCCTGGTGCGTGTAACAAACTCAGGGCAAAATTCCCTCTCCAATAGCACCAAGGAGTTCTCAACTGTGCATTCCAAACTCTCTCCAGGAGCAACACTCCCACTCATGTCAATGAAAGATCTGCACTCAAAAGCAGTGAAGCAATGGCAATAAAGATCCACAGTGTACAAAGAAAAAAAAAATACCACCACCACCACCAACAGGATCACAGGGCAGGCCCCAAGGGAGTGCATCTACCCAGATCTTAGCCTGTGTCCTGAATCCCTAAAATTTAGAGCCTGAATCAATGGATGGAAAATCTGGTGGCACATTTGAGTCATCTGGGGAGTTTTAAAAATATAACAATACCCCAAACCCATCCCCAGAGGTACTGGTTGAATTGATCTGGGGAGGAGCTTGGGCATCAGTGTCTTTTAAAAGCTCCCTTGGTGATTCTAAGGTGCAGCCAGGTTGAGATCCACTGCTCACATTATGAGGCTGCTCCAAAGATTTCATGTCTCTGCCACAGAGAGTAAAGTGGTCAGCAGACCTGACACTTATCGTCTTGGGGGCTAAGGAATACAGGTTGAATTAAATCTTCATTTATGAAAACTGTTGAGAAGATAAAGTATTGATCTTACTTGAGAGACTTTTATGTTAGTAAGTTAAATGAGTACTGTACCTTTCTATAGACTAGTAATATAAGAGTACCATTACTATATGGAAATATAATGTTCCATAATATTTTTATTGTGAGACAGGGGACGTGTCTTACTGCACTCAAATGTACAGTTTATACACGACTGTAAAGTTAGCTATAATCCATAAACAGGCAATATAGATCTTAGATATCTCTTTTAACATCAGTTGGAAGGAAAATTCCTTATTCCTTAGCAACACCATAGGAAGCGAGATTGCCTCCAAGGAAAAAAAAAATCTTTATCTTTCCTAATTATTCCACATGAAAAGGCAATAGAACATTCCATTATTGTAATATTTGAAGGGGAATCAGTGCTTTTGTGATAATTCTCATGTATATTATTCAAGTATTGCAATGGAAACCTGAAAAGGTATTTATTTTGCTTTCATTATATTTTTCAGTACGACTAACTGAATTACACTGAAACAAGAACCGAGAGATATATTTCCCCTGAATTTCGTATACTATAATAGAAAAAACACATGTAGGAAGGTTACGTGTTTCCTGGGTTGTTGGGGGGCTGATAGTTTCAAGCACAGTACAAATAGGCATATTACTTGAGCATTTTCACTTTAGGCTATTTGGAAATGTGTCATTTAAAATGTGGAATCCTGGCACAAGATTTTCACACTGAAATTTTTTCAGAACTATCTAAAATGTGTCTTATTTGTGAAAATGCATCTTATTAATCCATTGTGATATAAAATAACAGCTGCTAATATGACTTTAAAGTTTGTAATAAAGTGCATCAAAATGTCTATAGAACGGATCGTGACAGCACAGCCAACAAGCGATATTTCAAGGACTTTTAAGATGTGAGTAAAATGTCACCATGGCAGAACATGAAAACTCCCAAATGTATCTTTTCTGATTTTGACATTTATTCTTCTAATTTGGACCCCACACCCACTTGCCCCAGGCATTTCTATTATTTGAAAGAAAGAAGAAGGCAAATAGTTATTGGTGCTAAAGTAAGTGATACAACCCCTGGTATCAGCCTGTACCAGTTAGCTATTGCTATTAATAATGCTGTGTAACAAACCACTCTAGCTCTGTTGCTTACAATCATTTATTCTAGTGTCTGTGGGTCAGCTAGGATTTGGCTGATCTAGGCTGGGCTCAGTCATACTTGGATCTGTAAGGGAAATATATTCTGCCTCTAATGGGAAGAATTGCATCAATAACAATAATGCAAACCACAAAATGACCCATAATATATTTCCCTCTGGAAAATGCCTGTGACTCTCTTTGGAGGAAAGCTGCCAGTGACAACTGCAGCTGTTTGTGGTGGTAAGGGGAAGGAGTCTTGCATGGATTAAATGTTAAATTACTGATTTGATATCAACATAAACATATAAATCCTGTTTGAGATGGTAGTGTAAGAGTACAGTTTCTGGTGCTAGAATGCCAGGGTCAAAACCTCACCTTCAACAATTGCTATCTTTGTGACTTTGAGCAAGTTACTTAATTGATTTGTTCTTTGTTCTCTTCATCTGTGAGAAAGAATAATCCCTAACTCATAGGGTTGTTCCAAGGATCAAAGAAGTTAGTGTTTGTAAGTATTAGCTTAAATAATGAATTGTCATCTTAAGCCAGGGTAATATGTAGCCACTCAAGTCTTCCATCTTTTATCCAGCATACTGTTCTTGGAAAATAAATTTCCAGGGGGCAGGAGCCATGCCTGCTTTACATTCTGTGTGAATTTTCTAGTAAATCATCATATTTCATAAGTGGCCTAACATGATATAGTGACTAATACAAGTAAAGATTATTTACTTTCCACAGGTATTCTGTCTGTAAAATAGGTTTATTTAGGCTTAGGTTTAATAGGTTTATAGACAACCCCATGCCTGTATTTACCTTTCCTTGGGAAACCACAGCAAATTGATTCCAACAAGGCAAAATAATAATACATTCAAAATATATTTTTAGGCACCTATTGTGGGGGAAGATCCTTGCTAGACAATGGAGAACAGAGTCTGGGGTATGGGAGTTACAAAGCTGCAAAAAGAAAGTCCTGTTCTCTTAAATAGCTTCAAGTCTCTCGGGAAAGATAAAACAAATAAGTTGGGGAACAGTAGCCAAACAAAAAGGTGATGCTACTAGAAAGGCAGCAGCAAAAACTCTGGATGAGTTGAACGAAGAGTCTTCATTGTTAGGTGAATTTACTCATCTGTACAATGGAGATAAAAATAATACTTACCTCATACAGTTGATTTGAGGATTAATATGTAAAGCACTTATAACATTGTCAACCACCATTGTTATTAGTAGCAGGATGTCTCATTCTCTCCTTCCAAAATATTGTTCTCTAATATTATCTTGTCCTCTAGTTTTTTAATTCCACACTTAAACTATTATTATTGCTATTGTTATACTTATTTTTTACTTTATTTTTGTTCTTCTTACAACCAATGCTTACCTATATTTACCCACATTTAATGATTTAATTTATTTGCTCTCCATTACTTCCTGTATTCCACTGCTTCTTCTGAGTTCAGTTTATTTTCATGCTGAAGAGATACTTCACTTGTGCTTATAGTGAGGGTCTGAGGTCTTTAGTAGGTATTTTTATGATATAAAGTTTCTCATCATTTCTTGTCTAGAAATGTATTTATTTTGCTCTCAAGCTTTAACCATACTTTATATGGGTACAGAATTCTACATTGAAGGTTATTTTCCCTCAACACTTTGGAATTATTATTTTATTATCTTTTACCTATATTACTGTGGACAAGAAATATGTGGTTTCTTCAGAAACATTAGTCTTTTCTCTCTGGTTGTTTTTATAGTTTACAGTCTCTACCGAGGTTCTCCACTTGTTTCCTCATTGTGTTTATATTTTCCTTTAAACCCTTGAACATATTTATACTAGCTATTTGAAAGTCCTCCGCTAATCTCATTATTGTTTTCATTTTAGTCTCTATATTGGTCAATTTTTCTTCTTATGAGTCAAATGTTCTTGTTACTTCACATGGTTAGTGATTTTTGATGGTATGCTAGACATTGTCAGTCCAACATTCTTGAGTGTTGGATTTTGTCATCTTTCTTTAAAGAGTCTTGAGTTTTTTTCTGGAAGGCAGTTAATTTACTTGCAGAACACCTTGATCCATTCAAGGTTTGTTCTAACATTTTGTGAGGGACGAGTTGAGTAGACTTTCCTCTAGAGTTAGACTAACTTTATTCTCAACATGTAGTCTTTCTAGGATCTTTACTGAATTCCTAGGGTGTTCATTTGAACCTCCCCACCCTCATTAGTTGAAATCAGAACAATTCCCAGCCCTGTGTGATCTCCAGAATCTTCCAGGGAATTGCTCTTGTCTCAGTAGCTGTTCTTTGCCCGGTCTCTTGGAGTTTCACCCTGTGTGTATGTGCAACTTAGTATTTGACAGAAAGCTCAAGGGAACCTCTATGCAAATCCTAGAGCTACTTCTCTGTGTAATTATTCCTCTCTGGTACTTTGCCCTACATATTCCACTTGGCTCAGTAGCCATAATTCTGATCTTTTTGGCTCAGTTAAATGAGACTTCAGTTCCTTGCCTGGATCTCTCCTGCCTGCACCACAGCCTGAAAAGTGCTTCTAGGGTTTGAAATGAGGTCAAGGTTACTACAGGGTGTATACTTTCAACCACTCTGATCGTTTCAGTCTGGATTCTTCCAAAAGCCAGCTCTGAGACAATGATTCAAGTGCAAGTAGTTTTTTTGGAAGCTGATCACAGTAAATACCAGTAGGGTTGTACAAAAGTGAAACAGGGAAGAGAAGGAAGCCAGAAAGGATGGGTTATTAAGTAAGTTCACCACTGTTTATCAACTGGAACTCAGTCCTGCTGGGAAACCAAGGGAGATGGCACAGAACTTGCTGCAGAATTATCTCAGCTGAGGGGTGAGGAAGCTGGAATATTTATCATCTAAAACCTTATCTGTGATTGGTTGAAGGCGGTTTCGAAGGCTACTAACTCTCTGGCACTTCAGGTTTGACCTGAAAATGGGCTGACATAGCTCCCTGACCTGAAAAGTGTTCCGGCCGAGAGTCACAGGTGTTAGAGACAGTAGTTAGATGACTATTTGGGTGGTATTAAATCACATTTACCACAAGTCCATAATTATAATGATTCCACTTCATATTAGGGTCAAAGGGAAAATGATGTGGATAAATATGTCAACCTTGATAAATATAGTTCTAGGTCCTAAAAATCAATAGGTAGCAAGCTTAATGAAAACAAAAATCTGTTTTTCCAGTTTGCTTTCATTTAGCTATTCCCTGCATATCTATGTGAAAATAATATTCAGCCCGTTGATTGGAAATACTCCATGTCTCATATTTTGCCTGTCTGGAATGCATCTTTATGTGCTCTTTTCCAAGAGGAAACTTTTTTTAATCATCTCAGCCTAGTGGGATGGAGAATAAAATTGAGGTAGCACAAGGAGTAGCATTGAAGTACACAGACTTCAAATTGTCTTACTTCAGATAAAAGGAATTTTGAGGCTGAATGAATCTGGAAAGTTGAGAAGTTTCCTAGACAAGCTTTGGTTGACATGGAAGTAAATGGAGAGGCAAAGAAGAAATAGAACAGGAATGAATCTTGGACATTTTTCAGAGACAAATATATAGGCTTGGTTTTAATCCATAGGGTCAAATATTTCCTCTCCTCATGTTGGGCCATATCCTTAATCCACCAAGACAAAGACCAGAGCAACAAGGATTAGCCTCAAGTTCAGGAGAATTTATTATTGATTTTGTCACAAAATAGCTGTGTGACCTTGAGCCAATTAGATCACTACTCTGGGCCTCACAAGAAAACAAAAACGAAAACATAAAGGCTATGTGAAGTCTTTCAAGTTCTTTCCAGCATTGTGGATCCATAAAATGCTACTTAACAGAAGCTTCGCCTGGAACAAAATTAAATCCAAAAGGAAAATAGCTTTCGTAATCATATCTGAACATTTAATTTGTCATTTGCTTTATGACATATGCATGAGGCTTATTTAAAATAACTTGACAAGGTTAATTACCAATGCAGAATACAAAGATTGTGTCGGTAGCACAATATTTTGTTAGGCATGTGTGACAACATTGCAAAGTAGATCAGCTGCATGATTGTTTGTGATTTGGCGTCCCTTTAGTTTGAAATGGCCACAATCCTAAACATGTGTTCCCCCATTACCCCCACCTCCATGCACAAAGTGTGTGCTATAAAAAAATTAACTCAAAAAAAAAAGCTTATTGACAATTTATTGCACTCTTTAGAAGATGTGCAAAGGGTAGCAATACAGGGGGCAAAGTTTTCAGGTGGCTCTGATGCTACATAAACAGAAGCCTGTAAGTGCTTTCTCAAGAGCCATGGTGTTATTCAATCACCGGCAAAAAGGTTGTCCCAAACTAAGAGAGATGCTTGAATTGGTTAAGGGATCATGATGAGAAGTATCAATTAGTTGTTTCAATACTTATAATGATTCCTTACCTCGTAAGAAAATGAGTTTCTTAAAAATAACTCTGTCAACTCACTTTTTGAAAAACCCACAAATAGCACCTTAATATCGAAGAGGGATGATTTACAGTCACAGTTACCTGGGTTTTGTGCACATAATGTCAATTTTCACTTGCGGAAGGAAACATGTCACAGCATATCACTAGACTGAGAAAACAGAGGCACCTACCTGCAATAAACACACCATTTCCAGAGGAAGATTCCACCTCTCTCTCCTCTGGGGAGAGTAAAACCCTCTGTCAGTTGAAGGAGTATTGAACAAATGCTGTTAAAAGCAAATGCCAATTTTTCTGAGATTGTTAACAGTGGTGACTATCATGTTTATTTTTTATTGAAATTATCTCTTCTCATTTATATGACCCTGAATAAAATATGCTAGTATAGAAGGTGGGCATTTATGTCAGGCCAAACATACTAACTCATATATCAATATTTTATCATAGGGTGATGTGGGTTATTTAATCCAGCAGAATATTTAGACTTTATCTTTTTGCAACATAAAATGACAACAGTCGAAAAATTTCATGATTTGGATAAGGAGTTTAATCTTTGTGGCCTTTCCAGAAAATGTTTCTAGTTGGAAAAGTAACATGGCTGGTCGATTCAGGTTGGAAGCCATTTTGGCTTGGGGACTTATGAAGGTCATTGTGGCCTAGACCACAGGGAGATATTTTTTATTTTCCCTGAAAAGTGGTCTGGTTAAGTGGGGTCAAAATTATTCTCATTTGTGCAACTGCACAGATATTGTTTTGCATGTGCTGTGTATACTCTGCTATTGTATTAAGATTTGGCTGATAATTTGACACCTTATGTCAGCTGTTGACTACAAAGAAAACTTGATAAAATGCTATAAAGTAGGAGGAAGAAAATAACTAGGCAACAGCGTCAGTAAAGCAGGGCAAGTTGGGTTTTTATCTTTATTCTGTAATGGCTTCAGCATTTGTCTGATATGTTTCTCATTCTTCTCTCATATCAAATTCATATATTAACTGCCAGGAAGAAAAGAAGGAAATCAAAATGAAACCATAACTCTGAACCAAACTGCAGAGAATTTTCTTTTTTAAAAAATAAGAGATAGAAAGGAAACGGCACAGCACTTAGAAAATTACCCTCACTTGTTTGAATAAAGTGCCACCTTAAGACCCATGGTTCAATTCCTTACAATCTAAATTCCTTCCAAATGTGGCTCTGCCAGCATACTCCAATGAAAAAGAAAATTGACATTGTTATTTGAATAATATACAGTATTATTACCTGCATAGAACTGCATCTTTTGATGTACCAACATTTAACAATGCCTTATCGCTGGGTATTTTAGGCTATCTGCTACTCTCTGCCCACCCCCAATGTTTTGCTAGTATTAATATGATGTTTGAATATCTTTGTTGAATAAGTGAAGAATTAAATGAATGAATGAAAGATAGACAGGTTCTGCTACTCAGAATGTAGAGATGAGAGAAGTGACCCTTCATGGGCACTAGTGCTTGACAGCACCCCCTTTCCAGCCACAGAAAGCTGGCCTCTTTGGACCACATCTAAAGCCTTGCTTGATAGCTGATTTCTGGGTGGGTTCAGCATGGGGAGGGGTCACTGGCAGAATGTCAAACGAAGAGCGG
>NW_006798629.1:4153741-4165216 GCF_000442215.2 Lipotes vexillifer | reverse complement strand
AGAGCGGTCTAGGTTTGGGGAATATCTCTTCCCATCTCCCTCCCATCAGGGTTATCTCAGGTCGGCTATCCCCCTGGACCAGACCGCTGTTCCTGCCAAGGGAGCCACCTGTTCATGGCCCTCCCTCCATGTTCTGGTCACTGCTCCCTCTCCTCTCCTCCTCAGGTCTAGGGTTGGTGGTAGCCCTGTTGTCACTGCCTCCTGGGTCCTGGCAGTTTCCCTACCCCCTTTACCAAACCCCCTTCAAACTCATCTGAACATGCAATCTATTTCCTGCTGGGACACTACCATGATAAATCTGTCACGTTAGGGAGTGACATGAACCAAGGTTTTGGTCTTTCATACGTTTTGTATATGATGTGGTGGTGGTGGTGACATTTTTACCTCCAAAAATACTATGTGCCTAGAAGTATTTCTCACAAATGGACAAAATGCATTTGAATGGAATGATACTTTGAAGTATTAAGTTAAAAAGTTATGAAACAGCACATATTATATTATATTACTGTAGTTATATTAATTATATTATATTGCATACATTACATTATATTAATTATATTTATATTATATTATACTATACTATACTATGCTACACTACTCTATATTACATTATATTATACCAATGTTTTGTTAAAACTACTGAACACATGTAAACATTTCTGAGAAGGTGGATTGTTGGAAAATTTAATTTTCTTCCTTGATTTTTTTCTGCATGTTTCAAACTTTCTACAATAAATATGTGTTGGTTTTGTCAATAAATAAGTAAAAATTATTAACCAGTTGAGCAGAATCCCAAACATATATTAAGTCTTATGTGCCAGTTGTAAGGAATACAGAGCTGAATGAGCCTTATCATTTGGGGTGCTGTTTATACATCTGTCAATGTGTTCTTTTTCTCAGTAGAACTCTACAAAGAAATGTTTCTGTCTGGAAGGATGTGCGAAGGCCACACGAGCCCCAGAGGGTTGCTGGCATTCTCAGATGAGACCTTGAACCATTTTGCGCCATTTTCCTCAGATCACACCCCTTCTAGTTCTTTCCGCCTTTTCTAGCCCACTCTGCCTTTTTGGTTCCTCAGTAAGATCCTCACTCTGGCTTCTTACTCTCCTGACCCTGCCTCCACCATGCCTGTGCCCAATTGGATGCTTGGATTTGTCTCGTGGTCCTCCATCTTGGTTCTGCTTCCTGACTCCTGATCAAGCCTATCTCTTCTGCTCTGTGTTTCTGTGAGATTCTTCATGGTCACTCCCCTGAGTTCAGGCCAGTCTCCATCCCCCCTCCTTCCATACTTCAACATCATGGGCCACCCTCCACCAAATCTGTATCATCCTTATGGGGAGGGATTGGGTGGTCTGATTCATACCATGTACCTTGGATGTTATACAAAGTCCTGACTTTTTATTGAGTATGATCTATGACAGGTGGATTCTATGATAAATTTGCATGTGCCTGAGTGAAGCCATGTGGGGTTTTACTGTTTAATCATGTCATGTTTTAAGTACATGAAAGCAACATATACACATAACTTAGATGAAAGATTCATGCCCTTCATGCTAATATGTCTCAGCAACCAGGGAGACCCACAATTGGAGTTTCATGGAGTTCTGTGCCTTTTGTATATGGGACACACCCATTTATGGATCCAAACCTGGGATCGTTGTTAAAAAATCAGATTATTCCATATGAAGAAAAATTTAGGCAAATGACGAAAAATCCCATGGTTCAAACAATTGATGATACAGAGTAGCTTCTGAACAAAATAAGAGACTAGTCCTTCATCATCTTAGAAATATGGGAAGGTCATTATTGAAGTTTATTTAATCTTGAACTAAAGTAGAAGAATTCACCAAATTCTAGACAACCTCCTTTTGCAGCTAGTAAATGCAATATTTGGACAAACAAAAGGGGACTCTACAAAATTAACATTCTTTACCCTAAGAAGGATTCCATCACATGTAATATTTATGTAGCAGGTTCTGTCAATGTTCTGGCTATAAGACTTCAGGATCTCTCACCCTACCTGTGCTTGCCAGCCTGACTTCTAACAGTGCGTACCAGCACCTCTGTCAGTGGACTACCCTCAATAGAAATAACCCACTTTACTGATGTGTCTGGGAATTAACTACCCTCTGAGGCATTCCTTAATCAATGACTAGCAGCTATGGGGGTACAAGTAACCTAATTCCCTGACCCTTAACTGATATTTTACACAGTACCCCACCTAATCCCTGGGATTAAGCTTCAGTCACTCACCTTAGTAACTGGCTTAATAATGCACTCCCGTTGACTGTCTTTCCTTCCCTGTATCACCTGACTATTGCCACACCAGTGTACTGCACCCCTTAGATAAACCAAACCTTATTTCAGATCTGTTTCCCTGGGGAAGCAGAACATTACCAACAAGGGTACTGACTTTATGTCCCAAATTTGAAGGATCGTGGTGAAACCCGCCATGCATCCTTGTAGGTTGTTCCTTCATGTGGATATCTGCCAGTGTAGACAGCTTTCGATAGAAAGGACTGCTGAAAGAGCATGCTAGTTTTCATGTCTTTTTAAGAAGGAGTTTGTTGTAAGGAAATTGTTCTTCTTGCTAGTGGGTCCATTTGAGAAACTATGGATACCAAATTTAGAAACCAAACCTTAACTTCTGATGGGAGGTTTGGGATCTGGTCAGATTCAGAATGACATGCCCCCATCTTTATTTCTGCTATAGACAGTGGGCAAGACTCTTAAACAACAGGCTTTATTAGTTACACAGTCCAGCATACCACTTAGGAATAAAAGCAAGTAATTTATTAAACATTCCCTTGACCAACAATGGTTTAAGAGAAGCAAAACATCCCTTCAGGGGGAAAAAAAAAGTTTCACTCCAAGGTTCTTAAAGGTCTAAACCTTTCAAAACTCTCCAATTCTGTTTTGCTTTTCCTCTCCTGGTTAATGGTAACACTTCATCACACGTTTCACGTTGTCATTGTTTAAATAGTCTGTAATGAGCGGCAGCTCATGGCCCTGTATAACCACATTGCGCACTGTATTTATAAACTTCCCCTTATATTTACATTTGGAAATGTTAGGTGATGAGCCATCACATATTTCCCCCTTCTTTTTTCTCATTTTTTTTTTCAGAAGCAATATACATGAGGATGACCGACACCTCTTTCTTCATGGTATCTAGTGTTCTGTTTGTGTGTGTGTGTGTGTGTGTGTGTGTGTGTGTGTGTGTGTGTGTGTAAGTGATTGGATATGACTGTGGGAAAAGGATAAGAGTTACAGAAGAAGCAAGTTGGAATAAACTTGAGAGAGAAAGAAAGAAAGAATGGTTATACTTAGGAAAACAATGTTTTGAGATGAAAACTTTAACATGAAAGGATTTTATCTTAAATAAATCGAGGATGAGGCAAAGTATATAGAAAAAAGTGAAAGGGAATTCTAATGCTCATCAAGCCTTTAGAACTGTGTTGCCTCATAGGGCAACTACTATCCACAGATGGCTAAATTTAAGTTAGTTATAATGAATCAAAATTAAAACTTCAGTTAGTCATTAGACCAGCCACATCTGAAGCATTCAACAGGTATGTGAAGTCAGTGGACGGACCTAGTGTGGATATAGAACATTTCCATCATTGCAGAAATGATGCCATCCATCATGCACCCCTCTGTTCATTGCAGCACTACTTACATTAGCCAAGACATGGAAGCAACCTAAATGTCCATCGACAGATAAATGGACAAAGAAGATGTGGCATCTATGTCTATATCTATATCTAGATATACACACACAATGGAATACTACTCAGCCATAAAAAGAATGAAATAATGCCATTTGGAGCAACATGGATGGATCTGGAGTTGGATAGTCCTGGTCCAGAAAGCGTGAGCACTTCAGCATCGTATTCAACAGACGTAACTCCGTTCTATCATCTGATGAAGCATATGGAAATTCTGCCGTCCTCCACCACCATTTTCTCTTTCTTACAGGGACTTGAAATAGGAAGAAAAAAACAACCCCACAGACCTACAAAAAAGAGAGAAAAGACAAAGAGGACTGTTGTAAAAATAAGAAGCTTTGAAGAATCGGAAGCAGATGTTATGCTGGGAGCTAGTACGTACTATGGCACCACCTGCACCTGCTTAATTCCATCCAAAATCATTTCCTCCACAGTTACCATGAAGAAAGACAGAGATTCGAAGATTTAAGAATATTTGGTGGGGAGTCAGGGAGGAAAAAAGTGAGAGTAAGGTGCAGATCAGAATGCTGGTTCATTCCCAGTGAACGTTCCTGGATCTGAAGTAAAGCATTTTCTCTGCCTAGAGCTTGACTGGTTGGCTGGACCACCCTGCAAAGCTATTCTATATGTCCACGTTTTGCATACAAAATTATATGTTAGCTACTGCTGATATATACACATATGCTTTGGTTAAGGATATGGTGTACCAGCGAAATTTGTGTGTGAAAATAGTCAAGGACCATTCTTTTATCCCTCAAACAATGTGTTTTGCTGCCTATATTTCATAGTATTTCAATGAGTCTGAGCTCAGCTCAGATGACGTGGCCTTAATACTTTTCTTACAGTGGCTTGCTCATTTTCTGGCACAACTCTTAAATATTCCTGGTGAAGAAAGCTGCCAGTTATAACTTGTTGGTTCTGAGTACTAAAAGTATTCTATTGCTGAACCCATAGAGACAGAGTGACTCATCTGATGAGTAGTATGAACTCCTTCTTCAGAAACAAATTGCCTGGAAAAGGATACATTCTTCAGAAGATGCCATCATTTTTCTCCTGGAAGAGTTACTGGTTCCCATTAATGGGTGTAAATCATAAAATCTGGCTGCACCAGAAGAGAGACCATTTTGGAGTTGACGTGGGTGACCCAGTATTTTACCAGCCTGGTGATAGTGGGATCTTTCTGGAAATTGAATAGGAAATATCAGCTGACTGAAAACACATCCCACATGAAAGTTCAAATAGAGAGTAAGTACTGTCCCAGATCTATGATTTGCTAGCATCTTTTTTTTTTTTTTTAACATCTTTATTGGGGTATAATTGCTTTACAATGGTGTGTTAGTTTCTGCTTTATAACAGAGTGAGTCAGTTATACATATATATATGTTCCCATATCTCTTCCCTCTTTGTCTCCCTCCCTCCCACCCTCCCTATCCCACCCCTCCAGACAGCCACAAAGAACCGAGACGGTTATATGACACTTAAGAGCATCAGTAAGAGCACTTTGAACAACCAAAAGGAGTTGTCCAATTAAAATATTATCACTAAAATATATATATATTGAACAGAATAGGTTATTGTTGTTTTAATGCCTGCTGACCTGAATAGGAGAGAGCCTTTATTATTTTTCCTGCTTTGGCCTATAAAGCTATTAACTGGGGTTTTCCTCTTAGCAGTTAACAATAGCAAAGTGAAGACGGCATCTAAGCTGTGTTCAGCCCTGACTCTTTCTGGTCTTGTGGAAGTAAAAGAGGTATGTTTGTAGACGACCTTCTTTGCTGGGAATTTAAGCCTTGGGTGACTAAACCCAGTATCTCTTTTGTCAGACGATACAGAGAGAATCTGGGAGAAATAACAACCCTGAAGGTGAGGTGATCAGTGTCACTCAACTAGGAAACAAGTTGAGAAGGGCTCTGCATGGGAGAAACCAGATGCCTCGAAGGACGAAACCTCTGAAATCAATCTCCTCTGAAGAGACTCAGCTTGGGCCCATGTGGGTTGGGACATATTTTGGTCTCAGTACTAGTGGTGACCACTGAGGCATCTCTTAGTGGACACGAATCTTAGGCCTAAGTGAAGGGCAGTTGCCTGTATTTTCCTCAGCTTTTGGGTGGGAGGCTAGAATAGGTTGGAGGGGGAAATCCTTTTCTGACAATTCATTAGAAATATTAACATTAAATAGAGGTATTTATGGTTCTCCATTCTTCTCCAATGCTGAAATTTTCTTGTGTGAGAAGTGTTATACCACAATAGCTGTTATACCATTGATCTGTACATGACCTAGGGCCTCAGTTTCTTCACACCTACCCTTTCTTATTTTTCTCTTTAGTTAAAGTTCTTCCATCTTTTATTCCAAAATATGGGATGTTCATAAAAATTCAGTTAAGACTGAAGAATATAAAGTGACATCTCAGGCCTTGCTTACACTTTCCTCCCCAGCGGGAGCCACCAATACATTTTTTGGTGTGGCTGTTCGGACTTCTTTTTATGTATTTACAAGTGTGTTTTGTGTGTGTGTATACACATTTTTTAATGTAAATAAGGTCGTATGTATACAGTGTTCAGTCACTAGCTCTTTCCCCCACCTTTAGCTGTCTTTGACATTATCCATCTTAGTGTATTGACCCACTTTCTTACTAATTATGGAACGGCGTTCAGTGCTCTAGATGGACTGTGGTTTATGTAGCGGTTCCATAATTGTCGGACATAGAGGTAGCACCCCCAGCTTCTTCCCGACCTTTCCTGTCTGCTGCTTCTTCCCAAGGAACATAGAAAGCATTTCCCTCCCCCCGTGGTTCTCTTTCTCTACTGCGTATTTCATTTCTAGCATCTTTACTGTGGGCATGCTCCCCCGCCACAGGCTTCGATTCCATTCAACAGCCTCTTCAGCATGTCCGATTCATCTTGATAATCATAATCATTACAATCTCCACAATGCCTCGCACAGTGCCTTGTACCTAATAGACAGATATTTGATAAAACTCTCCAAGGGGCAGGCTCAACATAAACACGTAGACAGAAGTTACACTCCAGGGTCCTGATCAGTGAGAAACCGAACGTGTGGCACGAGGCAACGTCTGCGATCTCCTGCTGTCATGCGCTTACTGCAGACGTGAGCGTTTGACACCTGTGAGGGGGACATAGTACACCACCATACGGTAGAAAAAGCGTGGCCTAATCCTCTGATATCTTGAATTTCAGCTGCAGCGCAAGTTCTTGAGCCCCGAGGAGATTCAGTCTGTCCGAGAACACCTGGGTTACCACAGTGACAGCCTGCTCTCTGTGCAGATCACAGGAAAAAAGCCCAATTTTGAAGTGGGTTCTTCTAGTCAACTTAAGCTTTCTACTACCAAGAAGTCTTCCGGTGAGACTGGCCTAGGGATATTGTTCTGTCTGAGTGGGCCTGAAAAGCCGTATTAAAAACTGAGCCAGAGATCTGAATGAGGTGGTGATATCTTTAGAGGATCATTCCCTTCCTTAATTTCCCTCATTTCCAAGTGGAAGAATGCTTAATGTACTGTTGTTCTGGGCATATTCGGATCCAATACTGAAATGATGCGTAGATATTACCTAGTTCAGCCCCTTCTTCTGCACCAGAGGACACTGAGGTCTCCAGATACTAGAGGTCAGACTCCCATAGTTTCATTAGTTAATGAAGTCTTTCCAGACCCCAGAATTATGACATTTACCCTCAGAAGACCTCACAGTGACGGTCATGGCGGATAAGAGTGTGCTATTCCTCTTCCCATGTGTCCTTTTCTCTGTGCCACTGAATTCAGCTTTTCTTTGAGGATCTTAAGACACTTATAAAAATATCTCCTCTCAGAAGATTGCACTCCACCCTTTTTCACCATTCTCACCCTTCCTATCACTATTTTTTAATGCCTGAGTTGAGAAAAATTGTCCTAGCTGTGAGGTATGCAAAAATTTACAGGTATTCACACTGCTCTGTTTTGACTGTCCAGCCTAAATCTTCAAGAAATCCTTTAGCATCCTAACCTTTGGAGTCACAGTTCCAGAATGGGTAGGAGCAGCTTAGATGGCCTGCCCTGTGGGAGATCTGAGCATCCAGTGTGACAGTGATCTCTGGGGGGTGCACTTACCCGCCAAGGCCCATTCGTGGACTGGCCCACACTGAACCCTCAGCTCTTTCGGGCCCAGAGAGAGAATCAGGAGGTGTGATTTGCTACTGATTTGTTGTTACGCCACCGCCATCAGCTCTTGAGCCCATTTTCTTGTCTGTAACAGGTCTACATGAGACCGGAGCTTTGCTATTTATAATGCTTTTTGGTACAGTTTCTTGTTTCATATTCAAATCTCCTGCAGTGGGCATAGGGAATCCTATTAGCCCCATGTTCTAGGGATGGGAACTAAGAGAAGGAGGAGAAAGCAATATGGAGTGGAAGTTAAAAGCGTTAGGTAGACTCTGTCTGTACTTGTGTATTTGTGGCTGGGTGTAACTGGCCTAAGTATCTAAACCTCTTTCCTCATTTATAAAATTAGGATGACAAGAACTTTCCTCATAAGGTGGTGAGCAGGACTAAATTAGATCATGTATGTAAAATGTTTAATGTAGTATCTGGCACAAAGCTTAACAAATGATGGCTTTTATTGCCATAAAGTGATGGGTCCCTCTCATGCCTTTATAAGTGATAGAGCTGGGCCTTGAACCCAGGTCCAGTGTGTTCCCTGCACAGCCTCAGTAGAAAGCACTTACATGTGCTTGGAGTTTGTTTCCAGCTGCTTTTCTGGAGCTTGTTTTCTTTCATTGGTTGGATTCAGGGAAGCCTGCTATGGACCCTGCAGCTGCCAAGCTCTGGACCCTCTCAGCCAATGATATGGAGGATGAGAGCGTGGTGAGTCAGCACTGTGGTCACCTGATTGCTTTCTTTCAGGCCCCACTTTGGGTGGGAATGTTGTTGTTTGGAGTGGCCTCTCTGGGTTTGTAGGTGTGAAAGCATTTAAAGCCCAGCCTTGTGGCTGTGCCTGCCATTGGCATTTTTTGACTCAGAAGGAAACTCCTCATTAGTGGCATTTTAAATTTCTTTTTCAGCATCTTTCCCCCCGCAGATTTTCTTGTTCTCACTTCATGTGATATATTAAAGACTCTTGTGGGCATGCGTAAACCTGAAAAGAGTTTGTCAGCTAAAATATTTTTTGGCTCCTTCGTCTGGGCAAGTCACCAAATGCTCACTGTCTTAACAGTAATGCTCTTCCAACTCAGATCAATGCTTTCTGTAATAAAGTTCTTCATTCCTACAACTATTGAAGTTAGAGTGGTAAGCAAACTAGGCGACGGTTTGTGCCCTCACAGAGCTTACAGATTAACTGTCTACACGTTTATCGAAGAATCACACAAGTGTATATATCATTATCTGCCTTTTCCTCTGGAATTATATAGAAAATATTCCATTCCCTTTTCTCACACGACAGCCCTTTATATATTCGCATAAATATAACGCTTCTCTCTTTGTTCTTCCTGCCCCCTCCCTCCCTGCCCTCCACACACATATTCTCTGCACATCATAAATGAGTCCCCAGCCCCCTCACAGCCTAACACAGCTTCTGTGCACGTAGTGTACTCACTATGTGGTCAGCTTGGGCGTGATGATCAAGCCCAGGTAGGATGATGGCTGCCTTCTACATAGATGGGCAAACTGCTGCTGTGGACTGTGGCCACTTCACCTGTTCATTAGCAGAGACCATGACTGGGTCATTAATGGCTTCGAACATTCTCCAGGATCTCATTGACTCAGATGAACTGCTGGATCCAGAAGATATGAAGAAGCCAGACCCAGCTTCCTTGCGGGCTGCCTCCTGTGGGGAAGGGAAAAAGAGGAAGGCCTGCAAGAACTGGTAAGCCTTGGGGTGAGAAGAGGCTGCCAGGCTGCTTCCAGCGGCTTCTGATTGTCAAGGAATCGCTGTGCTTCACAATTACTAAAACATGTTTTATTGTAAAATGTATCAGACGGTTAGAAGAGTATGCTAAATAAGTACATTTTAAAGAACAATAAAATGAACACCCATGTACTGCTCACCCAGCTTAAGTACCAGGAACATGACTTGTTCCTTAGAAGTCGCCTCTGCCTGCTCCCTCAGCTGCATCTCCCTCCCTCTCCTTACAAGAGGCTACCATTCTCCCAAATTTGTGCTAATCTTTGCTGGCTTTTTCGATAGTTTACTGTCTGTGTGTGAATCTCCAAACAGTACATCATTGAATTGTGGAGCCCAAAGCTGACTAGGCCAGGAAAGGTCAATGCTCCATATCTGTGAAGACTCCCAGGGAAAAGGTCTGTCAAGGATTTGGAGTTCCTGGGTGGTGGCAGGTCCCACTCATCACCTGCTAACTTTCCCCCAGCACCTGTGGCCTCGCAGAAGAACTGGAGAAAGAGAAGTTGAGGGACCAGATAAGCTCCCAGCCCAAGTCGGCTTGTGGAAACGTGAGTATCTGGTTGATTACTCAGTATTCACAAAGGCCTAAACTAAACACAGGCCAGCTCCAGCTCTACAGAGTTCACTGCCCAATTATTTTAATAATAGGTGAACGTGTGAGAACGTGTCTCTAGGTAGTAATGGGAAGAGGGCTTATCTCCTGAGAGTGGGCAGCGCACTCATGCCCGTAGGGGAGGCACTTGTCATTTCTTATTTTTGGCCCCTTTCTTTCTGCTTCACATTAGGCCTGATGCTACTCAGCCATTTGCTGAGTGTGGCTGTGATTTGAACTGCTGAGAATACAGAAGTATTCACCTAAGGGACTTCTCTAGACTTTTGTCTTTCATGAAATCAGAGATCTTAAAGCCTCTTAGTATTTGGATCCCAGTTGGACCTACAAATGTACGCAGTCATTCTCTTTAGGCCACTGTGGCCATACCATGAAATTTGGGATCCCTTTCTTCTGGCCTGTATCTCTGGGAGAGCTGACACTTGGCTCCCCTGTATGATGGTCTCTTCTTTCAACAGTGTTACCTGGGCGATGCTTTCCGCTGTGCCAGCTGCCCCTACCTTGGGATGCCGGCCTTCAGACCTGGGGAGAAGGTGCTCCTGAGCGACAGCAGCCTCAATGATGCCTAGGGGAGGGCCCGGCCTGGGACACACCTGCTCCTCTGCCAGCTCCTGCCCCTTCCATCCCACCACGTGGTTCCTCCCGTCTCCTCTTGATTGGCTCACTCTGGCTTAGGTCCATTGCGGAGAGGGTGCTCAGTGGACAGAGTGGAGCTGGCTGGGAGCAGTGGTGTGGAGTGCTGCTGCAAGTCAAGACCACGGTATCCCGGGGCCCTGTTACCCTGAGTGGGGACCTCCTTCACCCAGTGTTAGGTAAACGGGGCACATCCCAAATAGGCCCCTCTCACCAGGTCAAAATGCTGATATTTCGTAACACTCTCCGAGCCCGCCATGCTTGAGTATTAACACTGTGACAGAGAGGGCCCCACCCCATTCTAAGCTCCGCAGTAGTGCCACGGCTTATCTTCCAGAGTTGGTGGTTTATTCACCATGCAGTTTTCTTGGTGACAAGAGGCAAGTGTCTCATGACCTCAGAGCACCAAGGGAATCACTCCTTGGTTGCTGTGATCATATCCAGTGTCCCTCTGCCCCCTCCAGTCCTACCCCCCATCCCTGTTTTACTGTGTTGCATCTGTGCCCCATTGTCATTTCTGTTAATCTCCAGGTATTAAACTTACGTACTAATGTATATTCGCTGTGAAGAGGGGATATGTCTGTGTGTGTGTGTGTGTGTGTGTGTGTGTGTGTG
>NW_006798629.1:4141412-4152790 GCF_000442215.2 Lipotes vexillifer | reverse complement strand
CTCACGCCCGTCTCTGGAGTTCCTTTAAGCAGCGCTCTTAAAACCCCTCTTCTCGCGCACCAGGAAACACAGAGGCACGAAAAAGTCTCTTGCCTCCTCAGCAGGTGCAGCCTTTTCCCCGGACTCCCTCCCGGCTAGCCGCGGTGCACTAACCCCCTGCAGGCTGTGCTCACGCCGCCAACCCCAGTCCTCTCCCTGAGCTCCGACCGAAACCGAAACCGAGCCTCAGCTCGCAGCCCCGCCCGCCCCCGGCGGGTGAGCACACGAGCCTCTCGGGCTGGTGAGCGCCGGTCGGCGCCGATCCTCTGTGCGGGAATCTCTCCGCTTTGCCCTCCGCGCCCCTGTTGCTGCGCTCTCCTCCGCGGCTCCGAAGCTCCCCGCTCCGCCTCCCGCAATCTCTGCCCGCGAAGGGGCTTCCTAGTGTGTGGAGACCTTTCCTCCTTCACAGCTCCCTCCCACTGGTGCAGGTGCCGTCCCTATTCTTTTGTCTCTGTTTTTAATTAATTTTTTCTTTTGCCCTACCCAGATACGTGGGGAGTTTCTTGCCTTTTGGGAGGTCTGAGGGCTTCTGCCAGCGTTCAGTAGGTGTTCTGTAGGAGTTGTTCCACATGTAGATGTATTTCTGGTGTATTTGTGGGGAGGAAAGTGATCTCCGCGTCTTACTCCTCCGCCATCTTTCCACCGCCCCTTGCTAGCATCTTTGATTGTTCTCTTGGCTTGGCATAATTCTTCTCTCTTTGCAGAAGAGGGGCTTATTTTTCACTTTTTCTCAGCCAGTGTTTTCCCTTCTGACCCATAGAGAGAAACTCGAAATCATCGGCTGCATTTTCTACTTGATTCTCCACATTTGTGACTCCCATAGAGGGAAGACCAACACTTCAAATGAAGCCTGCAAGTTGAACTTTTGGAGATGAATCAAAGATTTCTTAGTTCATTCATTTATTCATCTACTATTCATTCAAAAATTTATGCTAGGCACAGTATTATAAACTGGAGATACAAGGAAAATGATAGACAAAATCCCTCTCTCTCAAAGATTACATTCTGGTAAAAAATAATAACCTGGGATATTAGTTTCCTACTGCTGTTGTAACAAATTACCACAAATTTAATGGCTTAAACCTGTACGATTTTATTGTCTTAACAATTCTGCCTGGCAGAAATTTGACATGGGTCTCACTGGATCAAAAGTTTCTTTCTTGAGGCTCCAGGGGAGAATTCATTTCCTTACCTTTTCCAACTTCTACAGGCCACCTATATTTCTTTTTTTTTTTTTTTTTTTTTTTTTTTTTTTTTTTTTGCGGTACGCGGCCCTCCCACCTATATTTCTTGACTTATGGCCCCCTTTCTCTGTCATCAAAGCCAGCAATGTCAGAGTAAGTCCTTACCATGTCACATTGCTTTGACTCTTCTTTTATCACAACTCTCCTTGACTACAGCCAGGAAGGGTCCTTTGCTTTTAAGGATTTGCTTGATTAGATTGGACCCACCAGGATAATCTCCCCATTTCAAGGTGCAGTAATCACACCTGCAAAGTTCCTTTTTGTCATGTAAGGTAATTTATTCACAGGTTCTGAGAATTAGGACATAGATATCTTTGGGGGGCCATTATTCTGCCTACCACATCATATAAACCAGTGAATAAAAGTAAAATAGTTGTTACAATGAGGCATCACCTCACACTGGTCAGAATGGCCATCATCAAAAAGTCAACAAATAATAAATGCTGGAGAAGTGGAGAAAAGGGAACCCTCCCACATTGTTGGTGGGAATGTAAATTGGTTAGCCACTATGGGGAATAGTATGGAGGTTCCTTTAAAAATAAAAAAAGAGCTACCACATGATCCTGCAATCCCACTCCTGGGCCTATATCCAGAGAAAACTGTAATTCGAAAAGATACATGCACCCCTCTGTTCATTGCAGCACTATTTACATAAGTCAAGACATGGAAGCAACCTAAATGTCCATTGACAGATAAATGGATAAAGAAGATGTGGTATCTATGTCTATATCTATATCTATATCTAGATATACACACACAATGGAATACTACTCAGCCATAAAAAGAATGAAATAATGCCATTTGGAGCAACATGGATGGACCTGGAAATTATCATACTAAGTAAAGTAAGCCAGACAGAGAAAGACAAATATCATACAATATCACTTATATGTGGAATCTGAAAAAAAGATGCAAATGAACTTATTTACAAAACAGAAATAGACCCACAGACATAGAAAACAAACTTATGGTTACCAAAGGGGAGGTAGCAGGGGAGGAATAAATGAGGAGTTTGAGATTAACATATACCCACTACTATATATAAAATAGGCAATCAACAAGGACCTACCCTATATAGCATAGGGAACTATACTCAATATTTCATAATAACCTATAAGGGAAAAGAATCTGAAAAAGAATATATATGTGTGTGTGTGTTTGTGTGTGTGTGTATAAGTGAATCACTTTACACCCGAAACTAACACAACATTGTAAATCAATTATACTTCAAAAAGAAAACCCACAAAAAGACTGTCTTTGATGTGAAGCAGTAAAAATTATTAATGTTATTTAAAAAATAGTTGAATATTGTGGTGAGTGTTGTAAAAGAAACAGAGAGGGTAATGTGAGAGAGAATAAGAGAAGGGCACCCACTTCACTGTAGTTAGGAGAGGTGTTTCTGAGGTGATATTTAAGCTGAGGACTGAAGGGTGAGAAGGAACCTCTCCTCATTCAATCAATGGAACCTCTGCTCATTCAATTCAATCACTTGGTGTGAGCATCTGACAGATCCTAAGCCCCACCACCCAGCTATCAGTTGATTAATTCAGGGATGGGCATGTGACTTAGGCTTGGCCCATTGAGCCCTTCTCTGAGATTTTTAAGCTTAGTTGCCGGGGAAAGTGTTCCATTCCTCTCCGTGCTGAAGCTTGGAAATACGAACGCCTAGAGTAGTCATCCATGTTTCTTGCCCTGTAGAGGGCATTGATATAAAAAAGGAAAGCTGGCACATATAGTTAAACAGAGGCAAAAGACAGCAGAAGTCTTTTGTTTGAAGTAAAGTTACTGATTATATTATTGAGGATTCTTTTGATTTTAAGTACTAGAAAGCAAAAAACCTAACTATCTTAAGCAAAAAATGAAATATAACTCTTTTGTTCCCTGGTAGAAACCTAATCTCTGAGGCTGGTTGGACCCCTACCCTTCTCAGGGTCTCATGATCCTCTCAATACATTTCACTCTTTTGCTTAAGATACGTAAGTTTCTATCTTTGACAACCAAAACAATCCTAAATAGTGCAATAGCAATCTTACGTTGAGAAACCATAGCACACCCAGAGCTCCCCATGGGATCCAATAAGCATTTTAAAAATCTGTGTAAAATGTTACTACCCGTTTTTTTTTTAATCCCCGAACCACTAATATCTACTTCCTATCACATTATAAGAGTTGACTTTGCTCATTTGTCCAGTTAGAATGTATTTTGTGATCTCTTTTCTCTTTGCTTTTTAAAAATTTGTGAGATATAGCATACATATAATGTATACATGTAAAATATATAAGTACAATGTAAAGGAGAGTGATACATAATAATAAAATGAGCCAATCTTGCACTGACCTAGCATTAAGAACTTGAACAATCCCTGTGCCTTTGACCCTCCTCTGGGCTCCTCTATGCATGCATCTCTCTTCCTCCCCTCCAAAAGTAACCACTGTCCTGAGTTTTCTGTTAATCATGCTCCCATTTTTCTTTAAAATGTTACTCTGTGTACATGTATACCTTCCTGAGTGATGTGGTTTTTAATTTGCCAATTTTAACATTTATATAAATAGACCCATGCAACACTGATTCGTCTACTACTTACTTTTGTTGTTCAACATTGAATTTTGAGACTCATTCACACTATGTATAGGTGAAGTTCATTCATCTCCACTACTATATACTAAACCATGCTATGAATATGCAACAAGTTACTTATGCAATTCTGATGATGGACGGTTAGATGGTTGCTAATTGTTTGCTATTATAAACAAGTCACCTGTGGCACATGAGTAAGTTTCTCTGGCGTATACACCTAGAGGTACAATAACTGGGTCATAGAAAAAGAGTATCTTCAGCTTTAGAGGTAATTCCAAGTAGGTTTCTAAAGTAGCTGCACCATTTAATAATCCAACCAGTAGTGTACAAGATATAGCATTGCTTCATAGTGCAGCTCAAATCTGGTATTGTGAGACTATTATTATTACTAATCTGTTGGGTGTGAAATGGTATCTCATTGAGATTTTAAATTGGATTTTCCTGACTAATATTAAGGATATTGATCAGTTTTGGCATATTTATGGGCAAGGATGGTTTTTCTTCTGTAAAATCATGTTCATATGAAAACATTATATATTTTGGAGTTGAATTCTTTATCAGCTTTTTTGTGTTTCAATATTTCATTGAGTTTGTGAGTTGCCTTTAAACATTCTATTTTTTTTAATAAACAGGAATTCCTAATTTTAATATAGAAGGATTTATTGTCTGGGCTTTGTATTATTCTGTTTAGTTCTCCGTCTATCCCTTCACCAACACTACCTGTCTTCAGAGTAGCAATAGTAATAGTAATGAAGTAAAAATCTTGATATTTGGTAGGGCTAGTTTCTTTAGTAGTGTTTTGATTATTCTTGGCCAGTTGCCATTCTTTATAAATTTTAGAATTACTTACAAGTTCCACAAAAATCCTCTTGGAATTCCAATTGGAACTCCACTTTATCTAGAGATTAACTTGGGGAGAATTATCATTTTAAAAATATTGTCTTCTTATCTATGAATAAAACTGGCTCTTCCATTTATTTGATCTCCACTATGGCTGTCAAATTTAAAAATTGTTCACATAAAGACCTTACATGTTGTGTTAGATCTTTCTAAATATCTTATATTTTCATTGATATTTTAAATTATATCTCTTTTAAATTATATTTTCTGTTTGCTACTGGTATATAAACTGCAATTGGTTTTTGTTAATCTCATGTTTGACAACTTTGCTTAATATTCTTTTAAAATCTAATATATTATTTGAAGAAACCTTACTTTTTTGAATATTTTATTTATTTATTTTTATATAGCAGGTTATTATTAGTTATCTATTTTATACATATTAGTGTATATATGTCAATCCCAATCTCCCAGTTCATCTTACCACCATCACTTTGCCCCCCCGCAAAACCTTACATTTTTTTTATTTACATTTTTAGCATACAAACATAAGGACAAAATAGGCAAGGATTAGAGAGGAACACAACATTTTTCATTTTTCTCAAATGGCTGTCATATCACCTATGAAACAGATATTTTGTTTCTTGATTTGTAATCTTTATTCTTTTTATTTAAAAAATTTGTCTACAACCTATCAAAAAATCCAATAAATGGGTTTTTCCTGATACCAAAAGAAAATACTTTAATATTTCACTATTGAGTGGATGTTTGCTGTAGGTTCATCATAGATAACCATTATCAGATTAAGGATAGTCCTCTTTCCTGAGAGGTTTTTGAAAATTATTATTATAAATAAAGGTTGATTTTTATTAAATGCTTCCTTTTTTTTTTACATCTGTGGTGATTTATCATTTTTTTCCTGTATTCTTTTAATGTAATAAGTTATACTAACACATTTTCTATTGTTGCACCAACCTTGCATTCCTGGAATAAACCCAGTTAGTCATCAGATATTATCTCTTTATGCAATGCTAGACTCAGTTTGATAATATTTTATTTAGAATTTTTAATATATGTTTATGAGGGAGATGATCTATATATTTTCCTATTTAAAAAAATTTTTCTTTCTTGGTTTTGTTAATAAGTTCATACTAGTCTCATAAACTGAAGAATATTTTATTCAGCTATTACTATAGTAATAACTCCACTATCTCAATGGTTTGCAACATCACTTATTTTTTCTCATGTTACATGTTATATTGTAATTCTGGTTATCTTTGGTGGGCTAAGCTGGGTTCTGCTTTATGTGCCTTTTCATTCTAGAACCCAGGCTAAAAAAGCAACTTGTATTTGGCACATGCTGTTTTCATAACTGAAGGTAGAAACGTAAGAGGTGTGAGCCAAACCAAATGTGGCAAACATCACATTTTCTCATTATTCATTTGCAAGTCATATGGACAAGCTCAAAGTCAATGAGGTGAGACATTACACTCTGTCTCTTAGAGAAGCTTGACAATGACAAAATGGGAATGAGTAACTGTTAATAAATAACAGCCTCCCATAGTCATCCCTCTTGATCATAAAAACTTTCTTTCTTCTACAAGTAAAATCACTCACCTGCTCACCAAGACATCCAAAAATCTCATTTAATTATGGCATTAAGATCTAGGATCTTGACTGGATTCAATTTCTTTTACTCCTGGGACCTAAGTACAAAAAAGTAATCTTATGTGTAATCCGCCCTTCCCCACCCTACACCATCTCTAATAGTGGAGCAGAGTTAGTTGAACCTAAATAAGCACCCCCATTGGAAAGAAGAAGAATGGGAATTTCATCATTGTTACTAGTGTATAGCAATTCTGAAATTCCTCTGGGAAAGTGTGGTGAGGCCCCTTACTCTGAAGGTAGGATGTACTCCTTCCTTTTTTTTTTTTGGCCAACCAGGGATTGAACATGAGCCCTGGCAGTGAAAGCTCCAAGTCCAACCCCTGGACCACCAGGGAATTCCCAGGAAGTATTTCTTCATTAGACTCTGGTCATGGTGCCTGGGAGCAGTTCCCCAGTCCTCCTTGCCTCTTAACTACTCTTTGGGTCATCATTCCTGTTTCATAATTTTCTTCAGTCACATCTATAGAGGACTTTCTCAATCTACTTCCTGCCAAATGAAATGTGTGCAGCCCAGCTGTATTGAATAGTCAGTCTCTTTTAATCCAAGCTGTGGGTATTTTTGGAAAAGAAATTCTCTCAAACACTTTTAAAAATGATTCCTTTCCCTGTGCAAAATTATGGACACTGTTTTCTTTGTGAGACCCCACTCTAAACATTCATTATGGGTCCTTTGATCTTATCAGGATTCTTACCGTAGTCTTAGTCCCTGAACCATTCTGCCTAATTGAAGAGTTTTTACAGGGAGCCATCTTAATCCAATCAGAGGGTTTAACAAAGATATGACAGCCAAGCTTTTTTTTTCTGCTTTGTTCTTTTTTTTTTTTAACATCTTTATTGGAGTATAATTCCTTCACAATGGTGTGTTAGTTTCTGCTTTATAACAAAGTGAATCAGTTATACATATACACACATTCCCATATCTCTTCCCTCTTGCATCTCACTCCCTCCCACCCTCCCTATCTCACCCCTGTAGGTGGTCACAAAGCACTGAGCTGATACAGCTAAGATTTTTGATTTGGTCTTTACTCCTAGTCTATATTTTAATGGCCACAATCTTAGCCCTGTGACTGTGCAAATTTGAAAAAGATTTGCCACCAGGAGATGAGTAACAGCTGCAGCTTTCAACCCTTCAACTCCTGGAATTTCTGGATTCTCATTTTCCACCTTACCTCTGCAATAACTTGAAAAGCAGAAAATAACCTAATAAACTTGTGACTTGGGCAGAAAAGTTCTGAGACAAAGCATGTGTCCAGAAAGAACATTTAGGTCAGTTATGATGTTTTATGTGTGTGTATATATATGCAATTTACTCAATTCATTCAAATTTTACATTTATTTATTTATTTTTATTTTATTTTATTTTTTTAACATCTTTATTGGGGTATAATTGCTTTACAATAGTGTGTTAGTTTCTGCTTTATAACAGAGTGAGTCAGTTATACATATACATATGTTCCCATATCTCTTCCCTCTTTGTCTCCCTCCCTCCCACCCTCCCTATCCCACCCCTCCAGACAGCCACAAAGAACGGAGCCGGTTTCCCTGTGCCATGCGGCTGCTTCCCACTGGCTATCTACCTTACATTTGTTAGTATATATATGTCCATGTCTCTCTCTCGCCCTAACACATTTTTACATTTATTTTTATAAAATTTTCTTTATACTTTTTCATTAAAAATGTAATCTCCACAGTGGTTATAATCATTTTTTTTCTGCTAATAATAATAATTTGTGCTTTCTCTTCCTTTTTCTTAATCAATCTTGCTAGAAGTCTTTCAACTTTATTCATCTTCCCAAAACACCAATTTTGTATGTGTTGTTTCTCTCTAGTTTATCTCTACCTTCCATTTTATTAATTTTTGTGCTTATTGTTACATTTTCCTTCCTTTTACTTTCTTTAATTAATTCTGTTGTTTTTTCTTACTTCTTAAGTTGGATGGCTTGTCCTTTCAGCCTTTCTTCTTTGCTAATACATGCATTTAAGCCTATAAATTTTTCTCTGAGTGCCATTTTAGCTGAACCTCACATTAAAATATGTAGTTTTAAAATAAATTTAGTTTTTTCTAATTGCCACTGTAGTTTCTCCTTTAATCCATGAATTATTTAGAAGTGCATTTAAATCTATAGACATTTGTGCTTTGAAATTCTTTTTTATTGATTTATATTTTGTGTTACCCAGAGAATATTGATTTATTGAATTTTGTTGAATCTTGATATGTAACAAAGCACAGAATCATATTTTTTTTGCATACAAAGAATAAGGAATAAGCATTCACAAAAAGACATGTGTAAGAATGTTTATATCAGTTTGCTCATGATACTCAAATGGAAACAGCCTGGATATCCAGCAATAGGAAAATGGATAAAGAATAGAATATTCATAGAATGGAATATTACTCAACAACACTCAACAATAAAAAGAGAATGAATAACATGAATGAATCTCAAAAAAATATGTTGAAAGAAGCCTTACACAAGAGCACATAAAAAGTACAAAAGAGTAGGATTCCTTTTATATGAAATTCTAGAACTGGAAAAACTAGTCTACAGTGAAAACAAGCATAGAACATGGTTGTCTTGGAGTGGTACTGGGGGAAGTGAGGATTGACTGGGAAGTAATAGAATTTTCTAGGGGGGTGGTAATGTTCTATATCTTGCTAAGGGTTTGAATTACAATTATAAAAATTCATTAAATTGTACACTTAAGATTTGTACTTTTTTAATGTCTGAAATATCTTTATTTTACTATTGCTTTTGAAGGTCAATTTAACTAGGTATACAATTTTGAGTTAACAGTTGATTTACATCCAGTACTTTGAAGATATTTTCCTACTGTCTTTGGACTCCCATTGTTATTCTTGAGAAGTCATCTGTTATTCTAACTATGGTGTTTCTGTAGAATTTATTTGGCTGCTTTTATTACCTTCTCTTTATCATTAGTTCTTTGTACTTTCAAAGTAGATGGATCTAGATTTCTTTTTATTTATTCTTTTGAGGGTCTTTGGGCTTTCCAAATCTGATTCTGGGATCTCTCATCCATTCTAGAAAATGCTTAGCCATTATTCCTTGGAAGAATGTCTCATGCTTTTTTCAATATTAACTCTAGTTAGGTATCATAATACTTTCTTACTATATTCTCCACTTGGTCTCTGCAACATTCCAGACAATATCTTTTTAACTGCCATACAATTAATTAATCCTCTTCTCAGCTGTACCTAATCCACTGTTTAACTGTTTCCCTGAGTTTCTAATTTCAATTATGATGTTTTTAACTTCAAGAATTTATATTTGTTTTTTTTTAAATCTGCTTGATTATTTTTTAGGAACTGTTATTATTTTATTACACTTTTATTACCTTTTAAATATTTCTTTAAACGTATAAACTTATTTTATATTGTGTATATGATAACCCCAATATCTATGGTCTTTGGGTGTCTGATTATGCCATATTTGGTGTCTGATTAATGTGTTTTTGCCTCCCCATATGTCAAGTAATTTTTGTATACCAATTCATGTTTCTTAGAACATGGGAGTTTTTGGACCTCTAGGTGTTAAATATTTTTCATGGGGTATTTGTGTTTGCTTATGCTTGGAACCTGTAGACATTACAAACTTATCAGGGACAAGTTTAAGATAAATATCCAGCTTGAAGTTTCTGGAATTGCCCTGAACATGCATAAGTATAGTATTGTAGTTGACAATTCTCAAGGCAAACATTTTTCTTTTTTGATTTAGCAAAAATCCAAAACTAAGACTGGTAATCATCCCCCTGCCTCCTATTATGGGATAAGTTTTTCCTAGTGCAACATTCAGGAGTCTGGACTATAAGAGGTGCTCTCTGATATAACCTCACAGACTTTGTCTTTTGCCTGTCATGTGTTTGGGCCCTTAAGTCCCAGGTGATGGGTCATGAGAGATTGGCAGATATCTCCAAGGAAATTACTGCCCCTTACATTAACGCTTCTCCCTGAATTTACTTATTTTCTGGATGATGTCCTTTCACAAACTGCACTTTGTTGTTCAAAATATAGTTATGATTAAACTTTCTAACATGAGAGACTTTGTTGTCATTTGAATATCAAATGATTTTTGGTGTATGATACATACATCAAAATAACATATCCTCTTTATCCCCTTTAATGACTTTGCATTTCATTTAATATTAATATTGTCACATTGATTTTAAAAATAAATCCTTAGAGTTAAGCAGTATTTATATATTTTCCCTCACCTTATTTATTCCTCTCTTTCTCTCCACACCTGTTTTGGTCACTTTGTAGAGGTAGTATGAATCTCCCACCCAAAATTAGGTTTGAATGTCAAGGCTGATGGCACCACACACCCATCAAGATGACATGAAAATGTTTAATACATAATAAGCCTTCTGCGGAAAGAAGGAAAGACCCTCAACCTGGTCCAAACATGGCTTGAGAAAGCAGGGAGAGGAGACTGGTTCGGCTTTTATTTTGGTTAGGAGCTGGAGCTTGAGTGAGCGTTCTTACACATGGCAGGGGCTTGTATGGTTTGAATTCCTGCCAGTACCAAAGGAGGGGTAATTGAGCTTTCTTATCAGCTTGTTCAGATGGGGCAGAGGGGAAAGTGGAAAGTGATGGGTTTGTCAGCAGCCAAATATCAGAAACAGAGTCAGATTCATTATCGTAATGCCTCCCATGCTGAGATCATTTTGGACTTTAGTTCCAGATTGTTAATAATTTTCTTTTCCATGTATATTAAAACAGCTTTTAATTTAAGTAGGACTGTGGTTGGTCTCTTTGCTCATTACCATTTCTTATGTCTGGCATCATATTCTTTTTTGGATTCATTTTTCATTTTGCTAGAATACATTTTTTCTGAGGTGGTCTGTAGATTATATAATTACTAAGCGCTAGTTTTTCTACATATAAGACTTAAGCACAGGGCTACTTGGTGGCGCAGTGGTTGAGAGTCCGCCTGCCGATGCAGGGGATGTGGGTTTGTGCCCCGGTCTGGGAAGATCCCACATGCCGCAGAG
>NW_006798629.1:4131862-4141284 GCF_000442215.2 Lipotes vexillifer | reverse complement strand
AAAAAAAAAAAAAAAAAAAAAAAAAAAAAAAAGACTTAAGCACAAAACAAACTGTCTCATAATTTTAATCGTATATTCTCTTCTAACATCTGTTTTTGTCATTGAGAACTCAGACTCTAATCTGATTTTTGTTTTCATTTTTATCTTCCTATATCCCCTCTAGAAGCTTTACTCTTTATTCTAAACTTTTTTCTAAAGTTTTCTAAAGTTTTTATTCTAAAACTTTATTCTAAAGTTTTCCTCTCTGCTTTGAGGTATTTCTAAAAATTATTGTTATTTATCCTGCTTGGTATTTGGTGAGATTTTTAAATCTGAAGTCTCAATTCTTTGTGTAGTTCTAATCTTACTGCTCACTCATTTGCCTTTTATCTGAATTGATTCTGCTATTCAGTTCATGTACTAAGCATATGATTTTTATATTAATGCTTTTGGCTTTTAGAGTTGTTTATTTTTCATGTTTGTGATATTTTTGGGAATCTCTGTAAGGATGTTCAACATATTTATTTTAAGGCTTTTTAAAATTTTTACTCCTTTTATTAGCTTTATTTCCTCAAGAGTTAGTTCTTCCATTCATTCATTTCTTCTATGATGCTGGATTTCCCTAAATGTTTGTGAATTTTTTATTACCTGCTCATATTCATGTTTGAAAGTACATCTTTGCTTCTGGGAAGATTCTGGCTTTGACAGAGGCACATTCTCTATGGTCTTTGGGTATGAGTTGGATGTACTTCCAGATAGGTTACAGCTATAACTTGTGTTTCATGTGTGGAAGCTTCCCCACTTTTCCTGATTCTTCAGCTATTTGAAGCATTGTCCTGTCTCTTTGGCCCAAACACCCATACCATCTGCTTTAGTCTGGAGGTAAGCACGAAACACACTTCTTAGCTCAAGTGAGGGTCAGAGAGAGAAGCCAAAATGCCATGCTGTCCCATACACATTTTCTTGTCTATTTACACTTAGATTTATCCTGTGGCCCCTCCCGCTCTATATTTTACAGGCTGGTTAGGTATATTTGTAAATACATTTTTTTTTTTCTTATTTCTAGTGTTCTGGGCCCAGACTCTCATCTTGAACAATCTTCATTGCCTTACATTTTAACTTTTTACACCTTGGGTTTCCACATAAGATTTCATTTGAAAACAAGTGAATTAGTAAATGAGCCTTTAAAAATCTCTCTAAACATTACCCTATATCCATTAATAATTTTACCCTATGGGAAGCCTTCTGATAACTTGTATTATGCTTTGTATATTGCTACTTTCTTATTAATGATGATACTAATGCACGTCAAGTCAACAGGTTCTGAGGGGCAGTTATTAAGAAGGAAATTTTCAATTAATACAACAGGGGGTTTAAGTAGACCTAATGATAATGAGTTGAATTTATGAGAAGAATTTCTTCTCCAAAGTGAAAACTGACATTAGTTTTTTACATGTCTTGATCTAGTGTTGTTATACCTGCAAGCTTAGATATGGTTAAGGTCCTGGGTGAACTTAAAAAGAATGACTGAGTGAGTGCAATTTTCCAGTCTTATGAGAGTTTTAGTAATATGCTACACTAGTTCGGATCAGGTTTAGTGGATAATCACATGTGGTATAATGCAACCACTGGGGTGGCTAAGATGTAGACCTTCCTGGCTATGGGAGAAGCCACATACTGTTCAATTTACAGCATTCTGCTCTGCACTATAAGCAACATTGGACAGGGAGGAGATTTTCTATTATTTGACTGGGGTGGGTGGAATAATTTTAATTGCTAAGAAATTGCATTTTCATTGTAAAGCAATTCAAGTTATAGCAGATTCATAATGCATCTATTGTAAAAATGACATTTCAGTGACATTTCTGTGAGGAGAACATGGTGATTTTGCAAATGACATGGTGAGGGCATAGCAGTTACGCGAATAACACGTTTTCACAATACGTGTGCTGAGAGCATAAATAATGATGATGGCAATAATATTAATAATAATGGCATTCCATGAGAGAAAACCTTTTATCTCCACAATTCCAAAGTTCTTTAACTCACACCTATTCACGTTACACTCACTCAAATAATTGGTCTTGACTCTTTTTGATGGAACAGAGCTGAGGAACCAAATGGTTGCCCAATTCTGTAGCAAATTAATGGCAAACATAGAATCAGAACCCTATTTTCTTTTAAAAAGTCTTTGGGGATGACTCACCAGAATGAGTATCATGCAGGTATGGGAAATTATATTTTTCCGATTTTATTGTAGATGTATTTCCATCAGTTTCTTAGGTGGGTTGTCGGTGAGCAATTAGCAACTTCTTTCTTCATGCGCATAAAAGAAAATGTAGCATTGTTTTATTTCAGGATGAACTGAGTTGCTCATTTCAAATATGTTTATAAAATACTCTAACAAGTTAAACAGGTAAGCTGCTTTTGTTAGCATGAGGGCATATTATTCCCACAGTGGATATGTCATCACCATTTTCTTTTCACAATGTCATTATCATGTCATTAATATAGAAATTTCCCATCTTTTCCTCTACATATATTTTAAGAGAAAAAGAGCTCCTTAGCAACTACATTGTCAGTGATTGGAAATGAGGGTTGGAGTGATGGCTATCAGCACTCATGACCCATGTGGTCAGCATTCTGCCATGAGGGTCACCAGTATAATTTATTAAACAAGCTATAAGCCAGAGAAAAAATTTACCCTTTGACCAAATGCCTTAGCCACTTGATTTGTTGATTTCATCTTGATGTGTATGCATAAAAAGTCTTACTCAAATTTAAGAATTTGGAATCAGAGCTTAATTACATGTTATTGATACCTTGTATTTAATAGATACCTTGTATTTAATCAATACCACCTATTTAGATTGGGATTTATTGTATTTGGCCTAATGCAAAATGTGAAGCTGAGGCTCTCTCCCAGGCTTAGAGGAGTGAAGGATAGTGGTAAGAGTGACATTCAAAAATTCCAGTTTGGATCCATTTCGAAAATGTTTGCCAATAACCAGCCATTTACTTTCTTACCCATTAAGTTGGCATTGGAAGCAGAATTTGAATGTTATTTTATTGTTATGTTTTTGGTCTTTTGGAAGGGTGACCCTCATGCTTAGTAAAACTTAGGCTTAGTAAAATTTAGAAGACACAAACAAAAAAATATTTCTTTGCTTTTCAAAGAAAGCACTTAACTCTTTTAGGAATCCAATGTTCATTCCTGGTCAAAGAATATATGGTTCCAAGCTAATTCCGTTACTGATTTGCTGCTACACTGAATACCAGAGAGCTAATGAATTCTTCTGTTTCAGAGACTATGATTTACATCTTGTTTGGATCACTTGGTCCCATGACGTCAAGCCTTTAGTCAGAATTCTGTGGTCTGACTTCTTCATTTTCACGGCTCGCAGGCAGTATCTCCTACATTCTGCCAACACAGGGCTCCCATGCATCTTGTCAGCGTTCACTCAGATGACTAAATGGCAAGGTGTATCAAGGCATGTTAAAGTGACAACGCAAACTTGCAGCAAAACATTGACATTGTAACATCTGCAAAGGAGTCATCACTATGTCAATAACAATAAGTAATACTGCCATTTCTCTCCCACTGTTTCAGTGAAGAAAGATACTGTTATAGGGCCAAGATGAGAAAGATTTTTCTATGTTTCATTTTGGTTTTTGTAAAACGTAGTTTGCAAAACAAAGGAAAGTATAAGAAGGTCTATTCAAATATTTGCAAAACGAAAGAAAGCCTAAGAAGTTATATTCAAATAATTGCAAAACAAAAGAAAGTCTAAGAAGTTATATTCAAATATTTAAAAATAAACACCCAATATGGCAATGGGGCAAGACCCAGAGTAAAACTGGAGAAGCTGTCTGGAGCTTGGATGAGAAAAATTATAAAATTAACACTATATAAAAACCCCACTTAATCTTTAGGCTCTCAATATGGTTATTGAAATGAGTGATGATAAGTGATAATGAAGACAAATGAAAAGGTCAGATCTCACTGAAAACTTCTGTCCCACTACCAGTTTGAGCGAAAGAAATGAAACAAAGATCTGTGTCATCAGGACAACTGGACCAGTCAGACTCCTCAAACAATACTGTGAAAAGGGACTGTCAAACTGAGTGCCTGACCTCACGGAGGTCAAAATCCCTTCACAGCTGAGACCAAGAACTGGTGCTTGTAGAGCCCACAGCATCATCTCCGGTGTTGCTGTGTGAGATGCTAGCACAGTACCTCTGTGCCGCTAACCCACTCAGCCCCCATCTGGGGACACTTTGGGGAAGACCTAGACACTCAACATCTAGTTTAGAGTTTTCTACCCAGTTCTGAGCAGTCTTGGAATTTAGTCAAGGCAGTGCAAGCCCCATAAAGAAGAGTGAGAGCTGAGTGGAAACCCAATCCTACTTTTGAATATAGCAACTCCAATTTTTAGCTAATATTTTGTTCATAAAAGGGGTTCTACTGCAAGCATTTGTAAACTACATCTCCAATTTCACCCCTCATTTCACAGAAACCTAGACCGAAGAGAAGTGATTGATCCAACATCAAGGCTAAATTCAAGTGATTGATATTATGATAATAATATGGGAACTATTTTGCCAAATCAAGAGAGAAATGATAAATGTTGGATAAAATCTGGTGGCTGGAAAATGAATAAATTAGAATGCAACAGAAAAGCACTGGTATTTATGTCTGCTGTCACTCTTGTTTTATTATTTCTTAGCCAGAAAATGTGGTTTTTATGTTAGGAATCTTAGTTAGGCCAGATATACAAAACAGAATATTCCTGTGCCGGTAACAAATTTCTCAAGATGAGGAGGCATTGTGGACAATAGAACCATTTCCCATCCCTCAGGTGTTTCATCCCAAGAGCTCATATTGGTGCCAGAAAAGGAACTCTGTCCTTGGCGATATGTTGGCTGTGATCTAGTATACTGTGATGCTGAGCCCTGACCTTGGCCATCCAGAGTTCAAGGTACTGGGCAAAGAACGGTGGTCCTCATGCTGAGCTCCCAGGTCCGTGCGATGGGGGAATCTGTATCCTATCAAGCTACCCACATCTCTTCCTTCTAAGCCCAGATTCCTGATGTGTGCATAAGATGCCCTTGGCTTCACTTTGTGCAAAGCCCTTCCCTCTGTTGTCTGGCTTCCTTTATTCTTTCAGGGATAGCTGCTGCTGCCAGCCAGCCCACAGCACCGTTCTGAGATGCCTCAGGGAACATCTGGAACTCTCCCAAGGGCTGATTTTACACCACCAAATCTGGTACCAAATCCTCTCCACTTCATAGAAAATATGGAAAATATGTTAAGGAAATACCACTTAGCATCGGAAGTTCCAAAAGTGACCAAATATTATTGTGAGAATTGCTTGCCCTATTTATTTGTCACCTATTAAATCAGTTTGTGGGGGTGAGTATTTTCTGTATTAATGTATCACGTTTTTCTGAAGCTCAAATTGAGGTCACAGATTAGATTCACTCACTGTAAAAAAAAAAATGCAGCTTTCTGGTGTCAGAAGAGGAAATATTCTTGCTTCTCTTTAGATTCTAAATTATATTTCTTCACATAACCCTTCCCCTCACTTGTCTACCTGCCACCTTTTAAAGCTCGGAGATCTAGAGCTAGAGGTTTCAATAAGGTGCTATGCCTTTAAAACCAGTGAAAGTAAATGGGTTTTAATAACCCAACAGGATCTTGGTCCATCATAACGTTTAATCTGCATTATATCTCACTTCCTAATCGCTACTTCCATTCCAGTTGTAAGCAGAGAGGGTGGGCGAGTGAGGCATTTCAGATAAGTGCCAGTAAAACAAGTTTGCCTTACAGCTGCTGAGCCCCAGACACACGTTCACACGCCTTCTGGCCACATTCAATCGGACGATCCCATAAACTAAAAATGATCACCCCTAATACTAACACCTCGTCTCCTTCATTGTTGCTGGTCGCTATGGTGCTGCATTCGACTGTGAAGAATTCACCGCCATTATAACTCTCAGTGTCTCTCTCTCTCTGAAATGTGATCTAATTGCAGAATCCACACCTGTTCCACAGTTCAATAGAATTCAGCTCCGATGGAGGCAGGCGCAAATAACACACGCACACACACAGGCACACTTGTTCACACACACATAGACGATTACCTACGAGTTCAGTGGGGGTCAAAAATAAATAAATTGATCGAAAGGGTGAGCTTATCAGGAAATAATATTGTGAAGAGGAGGGGGAAAATAGGCTGTGTTTTGTGGTCACTGGAAGATTGCTGGTGGGTGCATAAATAAGGCATGCTGGAACATCTGTTCTTTGTTGTGCATTCAGCTTTTTAATGTGTTCAAAGAGCAGCTCTGACGCATCGCTGACTACCACTCCCCATCCAAGCAACATTTTACCAGAAAATAATAAACCTTCCTGGTGGGGTGCAGGGAGCCAAGGCATTCGGGCAATGCCATTAATTTGGAAATATCTCTTTTTGTTGGGATTTTAAAATCTCTCTCCCTTTGAACATTGCACAAATTTGGGACCCAGCCTAGCATCCCTCTCAGGCTAAACATTAAATCAGTCTGAATATCTATTCAACCTTTTTTTTTTTAAAGTCAGCAAAGGAAAGTTGGGGGGCCAGTCAAGTCCAAGTTTATAGGCATTTCCCCTCTGATTTTAATTCTATTAATGTGAGCTTCTATCTATCGGGATGATTTTTTTAAACATGTTCCAGTATTTATTTGTACTAATAAAATTCAGAGGCAGCTGAGGTCCCTGACAGTTGAACAATATTGGCTGGTTATTTTGATACAGTGTGGTAGGCAGCACAAGATTTAAAAAAACGGAGCATCCGAAACTGAGAAAAACCAGCTTGAATTCTAAAATAAAATTTTAGCAGCATGGATTTCTCTTGCCATAGGCTATGAGGCTACTATGAATTTCAGATGCATTTCCTGAGCTGTCAATGAGGTGGAAAGATGAGATTGGCATTACGAAGATTTGTTGCGGCTCCATTCAGGGTAATTGCAAGCCAAGGTGGAGCGACATTAAACCATCACCCAAGAAGAGCTGTTCATGTACATACAGTATAGAAATAGCTCACTAGCCAACCCGAGGACCAGGGTGGGGATTTCTTTATGTCACTTTATTTGACTTTTACATCTCCCCCTTTTTTTCTTTTTTTTTTCTGTTTTATTTTTTAAATTAATTTTTATTGGAGCATAGTTGATTTACAATGTTGCGTTAGTTTCTGCTATACAGCAAAGTGAATCAGTTATACATATACACAAATACCCACTCTTTTTTAGATTCTATTCCCATACAGGTCATTACAATCTACTGTGTTCCAGATCACACGTTCAACTTTTTGACAGTTCAGAATTCTTGGTTAAGAGCAATGGTTCTGGTGTCAGGCAGATTTAGGTTTGAATCTCACTGACACCAATTTTTAGTTATGGAATTTGGGCAAATTATTTAACCACTCTAACTCAATTTATCACTAGTAAATTTTTTTAAAAAATAAGGCAAAGTGAAAATAAACAAGATGATGTGTTCAGGACTTAGGAAAATGCCTCAATAAATGGTACTTAAGCACTCCTCAAACCTCATTCTTGTTCTTATGCCCAGCTTATTGCCTGATACCTAGCAATTCTCTGTGCTTGATTTGCTCTGACCTTTCTGATCCTCATCTCCTCTTTGATTCTGACCTCCTCCTCTGACAGTGACTTGATAAGTTAAGAAATAATCCTTATCTAAATATGTCCCCAAGGCTTTAAAGTATCTGGGCCAGGTTCAGCTTAACCAATGGCTATTTTCCAGACTCTTCCCACTGGTCCTTCAAATCCAGGTCTGAATCTTCGTTCCCATTTAAATTTGGAGAAGCCAGCTGCAGCAATTGCCAGGAATACCTTCCTAAAAGCCTACAAATGTAGGTTAGAATGAAAGGTAGCTTTCTCTGCAGTCAATATAGAGAGTTAACCATTCTTTTTGACCTCCAGAAAACATTAAGCAAAGAGATTCAACCAAAGGCTGATATTCTCCCCCTTTTTTTAGGTCACAGCTCAGAAGCACTGCAATACCAGTTAGCTGCTGGGGGGTGCTTCCATAACCAGCTGGACTACATCTTGTGAAAGGGAGACAGGACCTTTTGGGTACAGGGCTGTTGTTTAAACTCTTTCTTTCCAACATTCTCGCTTTATAATCTTGGTGTGTAGACTCTGGTCTTCCTATTCTTGGCTCAGTCAGCGCTTTCCACAGGATGGTGACCATTGGATCTATGTCAAGGAAAGGGGCTCAGCAGCAGGCTCTGCTTCTGGGAGGCATTCTGGGTACAGAGGGCCCCCCAGAGCTTGAGTGTATGATACCAGAAGACCAATGTTTGTGGTTAGATGGTCACATGTTTTAAATAGAGTTCACTGTGCTCTACAGTAGGACCTTGTTGGTTATCTATTTTATATATAGTAGTGTGTATCTGTTAATCCCAAACTCCTAATTTATCCCTCCCCGCCTTTCCCTTTTGGTAATCAGAAGTTTGTCTTCTGTGTCTGTAAGTCTATTTCTGCTCTATAAATAAGTTCACTTGTATCATTTTTTTTTTAGATTCCTCATATAAGCAATATCATATGATATTTGTCTTTCTCTGTCTGACTTCCTTCACTTAGTATGATCATCTCTAGGTCCTAGATGGGTGACATTAAAAAAAAAAATTCTATCCTTTTGTTGGCTTTGCCTGGTCTTCTTTTGGGTTTATTTGGGGATTTACAATGTTCAATATCAAGATAACGTAATCTAAAGGTACTGGATTTGTCACAGATTAAACCTAATTATGTTATATTTCATGGTACCTTTGCTGCCTAAAAATCCCACAGAATGACAACTTTCTAAATGGTCAACTAAAATGACCATTTCCAAGGGTGCATTCTACTCTGTACTTTCAGCCCCATCAGCATGGAAGTAAATGATGATTTATGGACAACTATAAAAAATTTAAGAAAATTTAATATTCTTAAAATTGCAAGTTGTATTTTGTGGATGTGTGGTTAGGATATATTCTATACAGACTTAATGCACATAACAATTGTCCAGTTAATGGGTTTTCACCACAACAATGCTTGAAAAGTTATCCTATTTATCAAACAACTTCTTTTTTTTTATATAACAACTTTTAACCCCCCAAGCCCACTAGACAGATATGCTATGAGAAGTGATGTTTTGACATTATTGTTTCAGGCAAAGATATACTAATTGACTCAACATAAGTGTCTAGTCAGAGAATAGGATGTAGAATTATAATTTCTTACCCTATTTGGATGAACCCCCAAGTTTTGCATTGTGTAGTATGCAAACCAGATAAAAGGGAAGAAGATGTGGCATTTTCTGTGATGCTTTTTCAATGTGTTTCAAAGCTCAACTTTACCCTTTTAGGTTCACATTAAAAAAAAAAAAAAAAAAAAATATATATATA